>NC_136483.1:16356877-16429377 GCF_053919585.1 Euprymna scolopes | reverse complement strand
TTTTGTTATTATGTGCCTTAATTATCATCTCTAAATTTTCGCAACAACTGTAAGATAACTTCAAGGTATTTTTATTGAAGATTTTGTGTAAGGGGTTGGTTGCGGGAAAGTGTTTTTCAATAAGATCTAGAAATTTCTAGCCAAGTTTTGTTTTTAACATTTGATTGTATGGGGCGTATACCAAATTATAGTTCTTTTTCTTCTATTTTTAATTTTATTATAGTTGTTGGTGTTTTGTTTCTTATATTTGATATCGATATTTTTGTATCCACTATTTTTTAGGGCTGTTTCGTAAATATTGTATGACCTGTTAAATGCATTTTCATCGCTTGAGTTATTACTGAGTCTACTTACGATCGAGTTAGGAATATGTTTTATAATTGATGGTGGGTGGTTAGACTTAGGGTTTACGTAAATTGGAGTAGCGTTATCTTTTAAGTATGGTTCATATGTGTTTTTATCTAAGTTTAACGTGACGTCCAGGAAGTTTGTTATTTTTATGTTAGCTGATACGTCCGCTTTTAGGCCTAATTTTTTCATTTCTTTGTGTATGATTTTCTTAAAGTTTTCTCCCTTGACTTTGTTGGAGTTTTTTATTATAGCTAGTCCGTCATCTCTATATAGGCCGATGTCCGTAGTATCGAATATGCTTGTGAGGGTATATAGAATGAATAATCCCACAAGATCTAATGCCTCTGCAGAGTCTCTGGCACCCATCGCCAAATCGAATGAATTTGTCATTTTAGTTTTTATCCATTGATTATTGGTTATTGGTTATTGTTATTTGTTTCAAAACCCGATACTATGACCACAAAAGCACATTCAAAAATAAAAAACACCGGATAAAAACAACACTAGCGAATAAATACTGGGAACTCAAAGAAAGCGGACATTCGCCGGTAGTCGAATGGAAAATAATGAGACAGGCTACCACATGCAGACATTTAGACGACCCATGTAAATTATGCCTCCATGAAAAATTTTCTATCCTGTACTTTAAAAAACCTCAAAATCTATTAAACTGTAGACGGGAAATAGCAAACAACTGTGTTCACAAAATAAAACTTACTCTAGGATAGCGATACAAAATAGCTTTAAAACTAACAATAACAATAGAAAACAAACAAATAAATAAATTAAATAAACATGAATATACATAAACGATCACGCACACACACACACACACACACACACATATATATATATATATATATGTGCATGTATGTGTGTACACATAGGTATATTTATATGTATAAAAAAAAGGAGAACGTCTACCTAAAACCACTAACCTAGTTCTAAAACAGATCCTTTGTTTGATAAAATGCATGCACATTGGCTGATAGGAAGGGGCGCGGTGGATACTAGGAAGCTGATTGGCCAACTAGAAATCCTCAACATATATAAAAACAAGAAGCAACCACAGAATTCGTGCATAAGCCTGACGAATTCTATAGTTGGATGAAACGCAGAATATTCAGTGTAGCTTAACCGCCATATATATTTTATAAATTACTAACTAGCTCTATCTACGTATTGAGCACTTTTGAAGTAAATACTTAAAGTTTACGCATAAATCTATACTTTCGTATATTAAATTTATGTGAATAAATGAAGTAGTTATATATATATATATATATATATATATATATATATATATATATATATATATATATATATAACTACTTCATTTATAAATATATATAAAATGGGTTAAGAAATTCCAACGAAAGAAAGATGTATATTTAAATAAGGGGGTAGTCACCAACAATATGTATTTTTTTACATTATTTTATTATTCCGTGTCTTTGTTTTTGTACATTTCCAGTAAAAGTCAGGAAAAAGTTTAACACTAAAACTTTTATAAAATTCAACAGCTTACAAAAAAAAAAATAAAAGTAAAAATAAAAAATTAAAAAAATAAATAATAATTTTCAAAAGAGAGAAAAAATATGCCCCTCCCGTGTCCTTTTTTTTTTTTATCGCGTTTATTTTGTAACACACTTTGAAACTTTGGAAATATTGGTAAGCGTACTTTCCTGTAGATAATCTATTGTTTGTTCGTATTTATCAATGAGCACATCTGAGAAAGGTATTTTATTACTAATATTCATTTCACACATGTGCGTGAGAATTTACTTATTTTCAACATCTTATCTTTAACATTTTTATGCCGTTGACGTCTTTACAGGTTTATACAATGATCAGTTGATAAAACTGACACAAGATGTCTATCATAATCACGAAATATACTTGCATCGACAAATGGCGTCTCTCTCACACACACACACACACACGCCTGTAAGTTACTTTTCAATGACTGAAGGAAAGAAAAAATGCCCAGTCGTAATTTTGGAGAATTATTTTTTAATTATATTTTTTAATAATTTAGAAATATATATATAGATTTATCATTGCTGCCTTACACGTGTTTCACCAACATGATAGAAACTATTGTTCTTGTACCATCACACAACTAATCTGAGATAAACATATTAGTAGAGTACAGAGTTCTAAAGATAAAATAAAGACGGAGAAAATGGTAATTCAAAATTAAAGCACGCATTTAAAAGATAATAACTTCAAAAATATATTTGTTTATAAGAATCGGAATCGGTAATTGTATCGGAATGGGAAAAATATTGGAATATTCCCATCACTATTTATTATATATTTAAATAGATAAATTACTGTATGATATATATTATTATAATTATTACTATTATAAATAAGGAGGCATGAAATTATATATTAAGAGGTTCTGTTTACTATACTAACTACTATATATATATATATATATACAATGTGCGTATGCTATCATTTTTTTATCCTAAGTGCTATGCAGTTACGCACAATGTAGAAAATATGCATGAATAGAATTTAGTGTAATAGTTAAATTGTTACATGGAAAAGGGCTGTCTCCTTTCCATGTAAATAAGAAGAATATTAGATAAGCAAAAATGAGATTAGGATAAGCCTAGAATCGAACCCTGTAGGCAAATTTAAGAAATGGAATGTTAGAAATTAAGTTTATTGTTAATTCTTTTAGAAATCTGAATATTAAATATGTCAGTAAAAGAATGAACAATGCAAATTAAATTATATCGTTTAAAAATAGGTTAGATTAGAATTGAGGATACTTTTGTTTTTCAAAAGTGTGTTTTGGACAAACATATGCATAGCCACTTGAAATTAGTCACGTTGAAAAACACACTTCTGACGTCATAGACATTGGAAATTTCTCCATATTATGGGCATTTCAGTCGGTCAGCAAGAGAGCCAGTCAATTGGTCAGTTGACCCCTTAGAAGCGAGAGGAGAACATTTAGACTATGTATATCCAAGTTTGAATTCCTGACGTCATCGACCGGCCGATCAGATGAATAAAGAAGTCATCATTATGTTGTAAGTGTTGTTTTGTGTCATCCTTCATCATAAACGAAAGGTAATTGTGTTTATCATCTTATAATGAACATTGTGTAACCCTTCGAAGATTTTGTATCTCCCCTCCTCTGTGTTAAGAACCGTGCATCATGTCGTCCTCTCCTCAACATGTGTTAAAAGAATTGTAATATAAATGTCTTCTCTCCCTCATGTTATAAATGCCTCTGATATAAATGCCATCATCATCTCTAATATATGTTAAAAGAACTGTATATATATAAATGTCTTCTCTCCCTCATCATCACTATCGTTATGTCTGTATTACATGAGTCCCGTTATATATGTGCCCCAATATGAACTCACCGCCATCTTTTAAATATGAAACTCCTGCTCTTCAACAAAATGAAACCAATTATCTAATCAGAAACCATAAAAAAATGATAATTGGTTTCATTAAAGAAATACGCAAATTAGTTAACCTTCATGAAGTTGCTCGCATATCCATGAGCGAGTACATTAAAAAGTTTGTTTTAATAATTTTTAAGTATAAAAAGTAGGCTTTTAATATCAATGTCAGTGCAACAAAAAACTCAACTTTATATGTGTATATACAATACTAAAATGTCATGTTTTTGTTTCTTAACTTCGATGAAGAAACATTTTAAACATCTAAAGTATCCCAAAAATCAATAATCCAAATAAATATTTGGTTTCTAAAAAACTGATATAAATAATGTACTAATTTTATTTATTTGAAATTACTTTACAATAATTTACTTTACAATAATTTACTTTACAATAATTTACTTTACAATAATTTACTTTACAATAATTTACTTTACAATAATTTACTTTACAATAATTTACTTTACAATAATTTACTTTACAATAGCTCTATTTGATCTTAATAATCCATCATTGAGCTGATATTAATAACTGTAGTATTTAGAATATGCCTATATTGCTGTCTTACACCTGTTCGCTAATTGTACGTTTGATTTTTTAACTTTTAATTATCTCTCCCTTTTATCTCTCTCTCTCTCTCTCTCTCTACCCCCTCTCTCTCTCTCTCTACCCCCCCTCTCTCTCTCTCTCTCTCTCTCTCTCTCTATATATATATATATATATATATATATATATATATATATATATATATCGGTGACCTTATCTGTCTGTGTAACGGTTTCTATAAAACTATTCTGTCAACAACGTTATTTTAAAAAGATTAGCTCATATGTTAACGAATAACGGAACTTAGCGAGCGTTTTCTTGTACACATGCGCAAATATACATTTATAGGTTAGATAACATTATTTTTTGCAGTTTTTGAGCACATGGATTTAGTTCACAGGCTGGAGAGTTTATATGTTTTGCTTTCAATTCTAGCTAATGACACCCAAGTCATATATATCCGGAACTTAACAGATGAGTGCAATATAATAATCAATAGAGAATTGGCCTAATAATAATAATAATAATAATAATAAATAATAATAATAATAATAAATATGAAACCTGCATGAATTAAAATAACATATTGAAGCATATTTTATGACTGGGCCATGCCAGGCGGTCACTACTGTATATTGGTTAGCTATATAATTAGCAAATAAGGATTGCTTGTATAATAATAAAAATGAAATCGGCATAAAATAAAATCATATTAAGCATATTTTACAATCAGGAAACGCTGTATATATATATATATATATATATATATATATATATATATATATATATATACATACACACATACAGGGTGAGTCACGGGAAACGGATTTTTTTTAAGGAAAACTAAATGGCATCTTAACTAGGTTTAAAGACTACCTTTACTCAAGGAAAGCGAGGAGCATTCTAAAAGTATCCGTTTCCCGTGACTCACCCTATATATATAGTAATTGTCTGTATTTTTGAGGTGAGGTGTTTTCATTGATTGAGATTGTTGGACTGACTTCCTCATCTTGGTTGTTATAGTCACAACGGAGGGCAAAACGGCCGAAACGTTGTGACTATAACAACCAAGATGAGGAAGTCAGTCCGACAATCTCAATCACCCTATATATATATATATATATATATATATATATATATATATATATATATATATATATATATATATTTAAAACTGTACAGAAAGTCAGAAAAACATTGGTACTCTCGTTTAAAGTCTAACATAACGGAAACCAGTTAATGGTAAATAATGTTAGGCTCTCGGCAGCCATATTGTTTCCTGTTTATCTTTCTGAGGAAAAACCAGAACCGCACACATTATCTATAATAATGTTCATGTTTATTTAATTATAGCTTGTCTGTCCCTATTTCTATATATTTTATTTTAATATCAATTTTTCAATTTTTTATTTAATATATTTTAGTAAAAATATGTTTAAATTTATTTTGTCTTATTCTGTTCTTAATTGACATGGCTTTTAAAATCACTACTATATATTGGGTACAATATAATAATCAATAGCGAATTAGCACTATAATAATGAATATGAAATCTGCAGGAATTAAAATATCATATTTAAACGTATTTTACGACTGGGAAATACTGGTCGGCATGTTAGTATAAGAATGTTTGTACAATAACTGTTGCTTACACAGCAGCATTGCTTCCAACAAATCCTTCATCAAATGATGACTGAGTTTTGATATGATTTGGGGACCAAAACATCATTACCACTAGCTCAGTGCGCCCCAGCAATATTTCACGATACTACCAGACTTTGTTGGATTCCTCGAATCGTGATTTTGCTCAGGGCTTCTTCGCTATTGAAATGTCGACAGTAAGAAAGCTGCATTTCCGAAATTGACCCATGGAACTCAAAGTATTACTGTACAATGAGGGTTCGTTTCTCGGTGCTCATGGTGACGTTGGAAGGGCAGTTCTAAATATTCTGAAAATATATATATATATATTCAGAAACCGAAAAGTTATACATTTTTTTTTTCATGGGTCAGTAATTTTTGAGCCACCATGTATAAACGAGTGTTAATAAGCTTTCTTTTCGTGGAAATAGTTACACATTTAATTTCTATAATTTTTTTTTTTTTTTTTTTTAATATTATTCATATTTATAAAGAAATGTATGAGATGACCGTTTCTAGATCAAAATCATGGAGATAAATGCATATTTCAGCTCATAATATTTATTTACTGACATTTTTCATGATGCCGTTAGCTTAAATTGTATAACTGCCAGTGAACTGAAGATGCACATGTATATATTACTTGTTTTCATTGAGAGGCTTTCGCTAAATTTGAGTAGTATACGGAGAATGGTGGAAGGAAGGCTTCTTAGTGATTTAGTTTCATGTCATCAAATTTTCCTCTCTATCAACCATATTTCTTATCAGTTAGAACTTGCACCATTCCTTTATTTCAGTAGAACTAGCCAAATGAATAGATTCCCTTTTATTATGCCGTATGCTGGTTGTATTAAAAATAAAATGGCCCATGGGCTAAAGTTATTTTGAAATTGATTTCTTTTATTTGCTTTTTTTCTTCGTTTTTTTTCTCTATTTTTTCCTCTCTTTTCTCTTCCTTTCCTTTTCTTTTCTCTTGTTTTTCTTTTCTTTTCTTTCTCTCCCTTTTAAAGTTTCTTTGCTGTTCTTCTTTCTTTCTCTTTGCTTCGCTTCTTTCTCTTTTCTCTCGTTTTATCTTTAACCTTTTCACATAATATAAATCCTTCAACATAATCCTCCCACAATCATTAACAAGTGTTTTAGCTGTTTTATCTCCAGCATAATGAATAGAAATAGATCCGGCTTCCTCCTTAAAACAATAGGATTGGTAAGCCATAAATACGGACGGGTATAGCAGTCTGGGAGAGATGTCGAAAGATATAACTACTACTACTACTACTACTACAAACAACCATCCATTCAGGCGAAATACTGGGTCGTAATGCGCAGTTATTGTAATCATGACTACTCAGCTACTTCGAACAAATATATCTTTAACCGCGGTATATCAGTTTCATAACATTTTGGAAAGAAAGGCAGCCCGATAGATAGAAATCGAGATGAAGGTAACATATGGTTTCTCTATAGTCTACTTCACCAGCAGAATCAATTAATTTTCTCTCTGTAGCCATAGTGGTGATGTAGCAACCGAAGTTTCTGTCTTACTCTTTTACATGGTAGCCACAATAATGTACAACATACAGGTTGGATAAAAAAAAAGCGCCTTTTTTTACTTTTTGATCTCAATATATTTTGAAAACTTTTTTCTCAAATACTTAATGATACGAAATTGTATTATTCAGTGTCCACCATCATCAAGTCATCATTTTCATGACCCGATGATGCCATTTCATCTAATGCAGTCACTTTTTATTGGCTAAGAGGGAGATGGGTGTGTTCATGGAGATGGGCATGTTCTGTTTGTTGATATGCCCACTCAAGGGAGAGTGAATCTTGTCAATAAAGAAAATCAAATCCAACAATATCTTCATAAAATGTTTTTTTATTCTGCTTTATTGCAATCAGTTTGCCTCTGCAAGATCTGAATTTTGTAAGGAAAGAGATTAAGGTCATCAGTGAGGATCGTCAACACTGATGTTCTCCCAATGTCACTTTCTTGTGAGGAATGGCATGTTAATTTATTGGGGATCTGAATATCTGAACATTGTAACGAATTATGGCTTACCACTGTGGCTTTTGTGGGCGTCTGCACACTTACTGTCTCCCGCTGTTTAGCTACCAAACATTGAGTTGTCTTTCTATTAGGTACATTGTTCCTGCTAAAATCATTCGTTCTGGATCAGAATAACTGATTTTTGGCATGGTATATCTCAATGATTTTAATGGGCTGCTGTGTTGTATAGCGTCCAGTTGAATCCATATAGTGTCAAAGGAATCTCCCAGGCCTGCAGTCTGCACCACCTGGAAAATATGAAAAAAAAAAAAAAATGGTAAAATACCACTTTGAGATGAAAAACAAAATAGAATGGTTTTTTGGGCTACCTTGTAAAAGAAAAAAAACTCCAATAATCTTGTTACTCAATGGCTCATGTTCGTTGATATTTTATTCTCTTACAGCACTGTAGGTTAACATATAAAAAAGTAGTTTGATTCAATTTGATGACGAGATTTCTGCATTACACGGATAGCACCGTTTTCTTTTTGTTTTTTTCGGGGGGGGGGGGGCGTTTCACTCAACTGTCGTCAGGTGGCGCTTCTCAGTCAAAGAATATTGACAATAAGTCGCCCAAGTTCATTTATTTTATTCCATTCAAATTGTTTATTTATTTAAAAATTAAAACTATAATATATAATATATATATAACTTTGTGGATCTTTTAATAGGTGCCACAAAAAATTAAAACTATATTTTGTTACAATGACAATTTTACTTTAATTCAAAAAATGTTTCGACAAAAAAATCACATGTTGCTTTAATTCAAAAAATGTTTTATTTAAATTATTAAATTGTTCAGAAAAATCTAATTTTACTTTAATTCAAAAAATGTTTCGAAAAAAAAAATCGAATGTTGCTTTAAATAAAAAAAATGTTTTATTTAAATTATTAAATTGTTCAGAAAAATCTAATTTTACTTTAATTCAAAAAATGTTTCATTTAAATTGTTAAATTGTTCAGAAAAATCTAATTTTACTTTAATTCAAAAAATTTTTTGAAAAGAAAAAATCCAATGTTGCTTTAATTCAAAAATTGTTTTATTAAAATTATATTTTCTTACACAAACTTTTCAAAAAATGTTCTTATAATTTCATATTGATACATTTTTATACAAGAAATGTTTTGGTTTTCAAATATTTTTCTGTTCGGAAAAAAATCTTGTTTGTTATTTATTTGCCGTGTTATTTGACAAAGAAGAAACTGGAGTTATTGCCCTTTAACAATGGCGCAGTCCGCGTAATGCAGAAGTACCTAGATGACTATATTGAATTTTTGATCAATGTTTTGAAACTTTTGGGTGGAGAGAGTGACCATGATAAGGTGATACATATGGTAGCAGGACTTAGTGCCATGCCGAATCTCTTGGAAATCATTTTGTACCCTGACTTGTCTGATTGCAACAGCATGGATTATTATATGCCTAGATAAATTTTTCTTTATTTATTTATTTAGCTGTATTTTGTGAAAGATCCTCTAAGATATGTACTTTCAATTTTAAGAACACATCAGCTATTGGCAAAGATATCTCCCGAATACGATCTTTCTCTCTCTCTCTCTCTCTCTCTCTCTCTATATATATATATATATATATATATATAGATAGATAACTACTTCATTTACTCACATAAATTTAATATATGAAAGTATAGATTTATGCGTAAACTTTAAGTATTTACTTCAAAAGTGCTCAATACGTAGGTAGAGCTAGTTAGTAATTTATAAAATATATATGACGATTAAGCTACACTGAATATTCTGCGTTTCATCCACTATAGGATTCGTCAGGCTTATGCGCGAATTCTGTGGTTGTTTCTTGTTTTTATATATGTTGAGGATTTCTAGTTAGCCAATCAGCTTTCTAGTATCCACCGGGCCTCTTCCTATCAGCCAATGGGCATGCATTTTATCGAACAAAGGATCTGTTTTAGAACTAGGTTAGTGGTTTAAGGTAGACGTTTTCCTTTTTTTTTATATATATATAAATATACCTATGTGTACACACATACATGCACATATATATACATATATATACATATAAGTGTGATCGTTTATGTATATTCATGTTTATTTAATTTATTTATTTGTTTGTTTTCTATTGTTATTGTAAGTTTTAAAGCTATTTTGTATCGCTATCCTAGAGTATACAGCCCCATACAATCAAATGTTAAAAACAAAACTTGGCAAGAAATTTCTAGATCTTACTGAAAAACACTTTCCCGCAACCAACCCCTTACACAAAATCTTCAATAAAAATACCTTGAAGTTATCTTATAGTTATTGCGAAAATTTAGAGATGATAATTAAAGCACATAATAACAAAATACTAAATGAAAACAATGTAAACAACAACAAAATAAACAATAAAAAAGTAGACACCATGATAAAAATAAAACCAACACTAGCAGAAATAATAATAATAATAATAGTAATGATAACAATAATAATAATAATAATAATAATAATAATAATAATAATAATAACAAACCAACCCCGGACAAGAACAACCATACCATAAATAAAAATACTAATAACGAACAAGATAAATGCAACTGTAGACACCGCACACTTTGTCCAGTCCAAAATAAATGTCTAACAAAAAGCGTAGTTTATCAAGCAACAATATTTGTTCGATAAAATGCATGCCCATTGGCTGATAGGAAGGGGCGCGGTGGATACTAGAAAGCTGATTGGCTAACTAAAAATCCTCAACATATATAAAAACAAGAAACAACCACAGAATTCGCGCATAAGCCTGACGAATCCTATAGTGGATGAAATGCAGAATATTCAGTGTAGCTTAATCGCCATATATATTTTATAAATTACTATATATATATATATATATATATATATATATATATATATATATATATATATATATATATATATATGTCTGCCTGTTTGTTTCTCTCCCGGATGTGTCTGTCTCCTTTTTAGCTCACTTTCCTAAACATTTAAGCTTGATCTTAGATCTTTTGTAGTTATTTCTAATTGAACTATGGAATATGTAACTTATACTTTACTCACAATATCCAAAGATTAGCTTAGTTAAAAAAAAGAACTTGATTCAAAGTAGAGCGTAGGAGAGAACAGAAGGGGGAAGAAAAAGGAGGAAGGAAGAGGTATTTTGTAGCAAATGAATGTATGAACCCCACCTCTGAATCATTTTAGGATAGATAGCAAATAACTAGATATAAAGATACTAACTTAGATAATGATGAGATAGGAAAGTGGGAGTGATGCTTGAAAGAAGGAGGAAATAGAGGATGTACGGTTGTAGCGTTGCATGGTGTGCATCTCTCATTGTTTAAATTTTCTTATCATTTTGATTTTGCTATGGATGGAGCATTCTACCGGATGACAGACATTCATTTACTATTTCAGTCACTTCAGCCGAGAGATCGTTTTAAGATTTAAACGCCCCTTAGGTGCAATTGTTTGCATTTCTTTTGCACTTGGTTCACCGGGTACATTTGCCGGATAATTTTTTAAATTCTTTTTAATAAGACCGGTTTCTATGATTACTGGAATTATGAATATCTTAAGATTCCAGTTCCTTTTTATATCTTAGTGCTATATTGTACATAAAGACTTAGTGCTATATCCTACATAAAGTCTTAGTGCTATATCGTACATAAGGCCTTAACAAAGCTCTCAGCTATGTTAAGGCCAGATAAATGTGTGTGTGTTCATAAAACTTTAAAATTTGTAAAAACAAGCTATTTTTCAGAAGGTCTTATTTATTTTGCTTATTGACACTTCCTCGGCTGTAACCAAGAAATATATCAGCTTCTGTTAGTCGCCAAAAATATAACAAAACAATGACTATAACAAAAACATAAATATGACTTTACTCCTGATCAACAACTTTTCATTATTCTTATTTTATTCTTATTATATTTTCCATATTTTCATCATATTTAATCATGTATGCACGTAAACATGGCATTCAGTCATTGAGAGTGAAAGACACAATTCTGAAAATAAGAGAATAATACACTAATCTAAAACCTTTGATTTGGGTTTAATCTAACGATGTGGCTGACATTGTCCTTTTGGGTAGATGCAGCTGTTGTGGTATGGTGTGGAGATTTTGTTTCCAATTGAGTTTGTTTGTCAATATGTTTGTTTGTGTACAACCTATCGTCCACATCGCTTGATCAGTCGTCCTCAAATTTAATTATAATATCTCACGGCCTAGCATTGATTTAATTTTAGGATATCTAGGTCATGATCAAAGTGAAAATCACACTTTTGGCTATAACTTCTGTTCTGTGAATACGGTAAAAACTCACTACTTAGCCCATATTGTAGCCACTGAAGTCCTCCATCTTATCTAACTATAACTTGGAAAGGTTCAGTCACAATTGAAAGTTTATCGTAATTTCAGTTTCCAAATTTGATTTAACAATAACCATCACGCAAAATTTCAGCCTACTCAGATGAATAGTTCACGTTTCTGTGGCATAAATTTGGAAATGCTTCATAAAATATTAAGACTTTGGCCCATACTTATGTTGTCAGGCAGCTGTATGCAGTCTCATGACTGAGTTATATTCTTGATTGGAGATGGTTGCTCTCATTTAAAAAAAGCACTTAGTGTAAATAGCACGGTTAACATAGTGATATTTGCACTTCTCACATTTGAAAAGGATATCAAATGATAACAGAAATAAAGCATGTGATAAATCTATTATAAATACTAGGTAAATGCAAAATGAATGGCCGATCCCTAAAATCCATAAACATTTTGATCCCTCCCTTTATTTAAAAATTTTTATATACACACAAGTGCCCCAACACTTGAATAATAACAAATATTACAATCTTATTTTATTGAACCTTAAAAATCTGTTTGTTTCTTCATATTTCTGCTGTTAACGCTTTTGTTTTAAATCCGAATATTGAGAGAGAGAGAGAGAGACAGACAGACAGAGAGAGAGACAGAGAGAGGGGGGGGGGCGTATATTCCTGGTTTTACTTAAAATACTTTTTGTGTTTTTGCTAAACATATTTTTAATGGTTTTGATACTAGTTATTTTTACTTGATGTTGTCCACCGGGTGGAGACGTATTGTTCGATGGATTGCTCAGAAAAAAATCATTAAAACTATGTTTACATAATGGAAAACGTGCGTTTGGTTATTTATTATGGATCACGCTGCTGACGTGTTCTTAATATCAACAAAGGTACGTGCAAAATAAATGGCCGATCCCTAAAATGCATAAATAATTTGACCCCACCCTTCATTCAAAAATTCACTGAAATTCAAGAAATCAACCAATTTTATTGAAATTTTCAGTATTTATTAATTAACAATCACAGAAAATAAGGAACATATCTTTTTTATTTTAGTGAAAATGTTTATTTTTGTAAATAAAAAACCTTTGCTAAAGTTAAAGTTTTAAGCGCTAAGAAAAAGACGCATGAATTTATATTTGCTATTTTTTATAAAAAATAAAGCATTGTAGATGTTAATAATTAAAAAAAAATATTTTTTAATATTTCAGGAAATTATAAAAAAAAAACTGAAGTTCGTGTTAATGAAATCAATATAACGTGAAAAAAAAATTAATTTCTCGAACTATCGATATTATCATTGAATTAAACATTGTTTATTCAATATTTTGATAAAAAAATAATATAATTGAAAAAATATATTTCATGTGATAACAATTCTCACAAAAATTTAAAATGTAATATGATAATATTTTTCTTGTACGCATGATAGTGTTTATATCAGCAAAAGAAATTTATTTTATAATCTTAAAAATAAAAAAAATGAGTTTCAGTATCACTGAGAAAAACATTAAAAAATGGTTTTATTTTTAATAATTAATTTAGACAAATATGGATGGGCAAAATTATCAAAAATATATATATAGTCTTCGAAGTTTTTAACCTTTAAAACTATACAAAAAAAATATTTTTTATCATTCGTTAGAAAAACATCTAGTCAGTAAGTCATTTAATCACCTACAATCACTGCATCAACTCGCTCTCGAATTTACTATAATACCAATAATTTATTTGTCAAGGGATCATCAGTTGTTTACCATGAAACACTGTTTCGGGGATTTAAAAACAAAACAGTATATTACATCATGGCTCCCTAGCAGTGTTGATCAAACACCACCACCCTTAATCTTAGGAAGAAGACATGTTACAAATATTAGATCCAATTTCATATTCTTAATTGCAGTTACTAACCTTTTCATAGTATAAAAATGAATTTCTTACCTGTGTGATTCATCAATTTCCACATTTAAAATGGATATATTTTTTAATTTATCAGTCTTGTATTTATAAGATTAGGATTAATCCATTTAACTACTTATCACCCCCACTATGATTATTATTTAGTATATTTACATTCTTATTTATTTAGAATTAGATATATAAAGGTTAAAAATATTTTTACATATATACATTTTTTTTTTTTTATTATAATTTTATCATATGTAATTATAAATACATTTTATACATTGCTAATATAGTTTTGGATTTCCTTTATTAATATAGTCCGGCCAATCTTAAACGATTCAAAAGCATCAGGATAACGAACAGATGCTTTATTTAACTGTTTAAATATTTTATTTTTATCCCCACCTTGTTTTATCATCCTTATTACTAAGTTAGAAACTGGTGGTATAAAATCTGTTAATTTTAAAGTAACGCGACCTATTCTCAAAAACTCTGACATAATGGTTCCATAAAACATAAAAACAGGGCAGGTGCTATCTTTATGCGGCATACGTACTATTTTAAAGGGGAAGGCGTTTCTTTTATCAAATATTTTATAAAGAAAAATCCCATCCTCAATTTTTATATCTAAATCCAGAAATGCAGCCTGTTGTCCTCTATGTTCACAATTCAATTTTAATTCGTTTGCATATATAAGATGTTTATTTTTTTCGAATTCATCATTATCGTTTATACATATAAGGTCATCTATAAATCTCCTACACCCATGAAAGTTATATGTTTTAGATATATCTGTTTTTAATAGTGATGACATATATATATACTCGAGTCTATGTAAATACAAATTTGCCCAAAATGGTGCAGGATCCAATCCCATTAGGATACCTATCGTTTGGAGTAATATTTTATTTCCTATTTGAAAATAGCATTCTTTAATAAGATGACTTACAAGTATTTTTAAAATACCTTTAGAAACACTCGTTTTGCTATTTTTATTTTTACACCAGAAAGCTTTAGAGTTTGAAAAGTGCATATATTTACCTTTGCCACCTTCAAAAGCTAAATCTACAGTATCATTTAATTCTTTTATAAGTTTTTCGTACGGAATTTTAGTATATAGCGTACTAAAATCATAAGTAGCTATAGATTTTGCTTTTATTCTGGAATTTATTTTATCTAATTTTTCTTTCACTGGTTGGGAATTATTTACTACCCAAAATAGATTTATATTACTATAGAATTTTCTTTTCAGGTGAAAATTATTTATTTGATTTATAATTGATTTAAATATTTTAGATATAGCTTTACTTAAAGGTTTAGTGATGCACGTCTTTGAACCTACAATAAATCTAGCACTAACTGGATTTTTATGCATTTTAGGTATCCAATACATATATATATATATATATATATATATATATATATATATATATATATATATATATATATATATATATAAGAAAATAACAAGATTTGCATCCCAGCTGCCATATTGTCTTTATTATCAATAAATAATTGTTTCTGCTTATTTTTTCAGTGAATAAATTATCAGTGTAATCAGTGATTTTAATTGACTATTTTCACAATTAAAATGCGCTTTTACTCTTATTTAAAAATAATGAATTTATCGTTATAACACGTTTAAGAATAAATCGAGTCATCATGTAAAAATATAAATAAATATTCTAATTAAACAGCCACTTCCTTTTTATTACAACAAAATAGGATTGCCTAAATTAATTAATTTTTTTATAATCTTAAAACATACAGAAATTAAGGTATAATAATGTTTCAATTCCTGTATAAATTTTAAAATAAAATTGACTTTCTGACATTTTGGGCTTCCGTAGAACTTATGCACGATGTTTTTCTGTTGTTGAGATTGTGCAAAGCTGGATATGTTACTAAACTCAGCTTTTGGAGGCTAATTAAGCTATTTTTATGTAAATCAAAGGTTTTTTTTTAAATTTAATTCAATACTTTCGACTTTCAATAATTACCTTTATAATAGTCTAAGAGTCTTAATATTTATCTTTCAAGTGATTTTTACAATTAATTTATATGAACTTTTCAGTTTCTGTTGTAAAAACGTTTTTCATTATAACGTTTTTTTACGTGTAAAAATACTATTTTTTTCCTTTTAGAGATTAACTTTAGGTTTTAAACTTTCATTCAAAGACAATCAAAAAGTGGAAACCTATAAAAAAATATGAAAAGCCGGCTTTCAAAACCATGCCCCCCCCCTACCATTTTCCACCATTAAATGTACACAAAGGCACACATGTTGAGCCGGTCAATAAGTTTTTTTCTAGGAATGAAACTTAAAACGTTCTTACCAGTTGTGAACTTTCACGAGTGCACTCCTTAGAATTCTGAAAATACAGCTGTTATTCTATGTGTTCAACTTGAAAATAGCGAATTACAACAAACATCAAGAACACCTTGTGTTGAAAACGATCTGCAACAACTTATGTGAGCATGCTGGGTGTTTGGGTCACACAAATTGTTGCGTGGGTGATATGTGAGCATGCTGGGTGTTTGGGTCACACAAATTGTTGCGTGGGTGATAAGTGAGCATGCTGGATGTTTGGGTCACACAAATTGTTGCATGGGTGATATGTGAGCATGCTGGATGTTTGGGTCACACAAATTGTTGCGTGGGTGATATGTGAGCATGCTGGGTGTTTGGGTAACACAAATTGTTCCGTGGGTGATATGTGAGCATGC
Organism: Euprymna scolopes; assembly: GCF_053919585.1. Classification (NCBI taxonomy): domain Eukaryota; kingdom Metazoa; phylum Mollusca; class Cephalopoda; order Sepiida; family Sepiolidae; genus Euprymna; species Euprymna scolopes. Next base: position 16,412,421 of record NC_136483.1, on the reverse strand, counting down.
TGGGTGTTTGGGTCACACAAATTGTTGCGTGGGTGATATGTGAGCATGCTGGATGTTTAGGTAATTGTTGCATGGGTGATATGTGAGCATGCTGGGTGTTTGGATCACACAAATTGTTCCGTTGGTGATATGTGAGCATGCTGGGTTTTTGGGTCACACAAATTGTTGCGTGGGTGATATGTGAGCATGCTGGGTGTTTGGGTCACATAAATTGTTGCGTGGGTGATATGTGAGCATGCTGGGTGTTTGGATCACACAAATTGTTGCGTTGGTGATATGTGAGCATGCTGGGTTTTTGGGTCACACAAATTGTTGCGTGGGTGATATGTGAGCATGCTGGGTGTTTGGGTCACACAAATTGTTGCGTGGGTGATATGTGAGCATGCTGGGTGTTTGGGTCACACAAATTGTTGCGTGGGTGATATGTGAGCATGCTGGGTGTTTGGGTCACACAAATTGTTGCGTGGGTGATATGTGAGCATGCTGGGTGTTTGGGTCACACAAATTGTTGCGTGGGTGATATATGAGCATGATGGGTGTTTGGGTCACACAAATTGTTCCGTGGGTGATATGTGAGCATGCTGGGTGTTTGGGTCACACAAATTGTTGCGTGGGTGATATGTGAGCATGCTGGATGCTTGGGTCACACAAATTGTTGCGTGAGTGATATGTGAGCATGCTGGGTGTTTGGGTCACACAAATTGTTGCATGGGTGATATGTGAGCATGCTGGGTGTTTGGGTCACACAAATTGTTGCATGGGTGATATGTGAGCATGCTGGGTGTTTGGGTCACACAAATTGTTGCGTGGGTGCTATGTGAGCATACTGGATGTTTGGGTCACACAAATTGTTGCGTAGGTGTGTCTTGTTCATAAAAATAACAAATTAAGGCATACAAGCGGTCAATCATATTACATGAGGAACCAGTTCAGTTCACAATCAAGTCAGTTTTGCTTGTGAAAAAGAACTTGCTCTTTAACTGTAACGAAAAAGTATAAGGAAAAATTCAAGATGGCGCCCGACTCCCTCTTTAACACGGTAAGATATCCTCAACACGGCACAAGGAGCAACAGCCACACGATTCCCCAGCCAACTCAATCGTCACTGCCCACGTCTTTCCCCTCACCCGCTTTTATCGTCGTTCTAGGCCGGCTAAATTTGCATATTCCGAGAATTCGTGTGACTTTGCGAGACATCATACTTTACAAAAGACGGCGGCCGCCATCTTGGTCTTTCTTTTCTATTTTTGGTCGGTAACGCTGAGCTGGTCTCGAGGTAAGTCTTTTTCCCCTCATCCGTCTCTCCCACGTACCCACACAACACGCAAACACGCGGGCGCTTATCTCCTGGATACACGTTACACTCCCCCCTGATCTGATGATCACATAGAGAGCACTGGGGGGCTGGCCTTTTAGTGCGTGTGCTTCTGCAAAGAGGTACATTCACTGTTTCAGATTCGGGCTCTGGATCTGGTTCCGCCTCATCAGATGAAGTATCGCTATCAGTCTCTGGAAAGGGCTCACTGAATCCGTGCATCGGCAGCTCATCGCTAGACGCTTCACTGCTTTCTTCTGTAGTTGTGTGACGCACCTCGGTAGCTGGGCGAAGATCTCGCACATGTCGTGGGGTTCCATCGACCAAAACAGACTGCTGGCTAATCACTCCAGATATTTGTCCTCGCTTAAAATTGTCGGTGCACCGATTTCCTGGAGGCCGCACCCACACTGGATCTCCCACTTCATATCTGTTATATGTTCCCTTGTCGGTTGGCTGCATAGTGTTGATTCCCTTCACTCTGACTCGGTACATGTAAATAGCATTCGCAGGTGCGGTTGAAGGGGACGTCCCGTCCTTTGGCGTAATGTTGTACCAATATGTTGCTTCCGCAATAGTACATCGCTTCCTGGCAGCAATTCTCTTGATGCTGCGATGGCTTCTTTCAGCAATGCCATTTCCTGACGGCACATGCGCACATCGCAACCGTAGTCGGACGCCCCACTCATCTAACAACTGCCGAACTTGCTGGCTACAAAACGCTGCATCATTGTCAGTCAGGAGCTCTTCCGGCGCACCTCGCTCAAAAAAAAATGGATGATAGGTGGCGAACAACATTTCCTGAATCCTGTCTGGTCATCTGCCGCCACACCGCAAATCTCGTAGGCCCGCAATCAATGAGAGTTAGAAAGGGCTTGCCACTGTAATGGGTAATATCCATGGCCAGCCGCTGCCACACACTCTCAACTTCCAAGCGACCCTTCTGCCATCGCTCTGGTGCAGGATCAATAGACTGGCAAGCCTCACAATTTCTGACGATCTGTCTGACATCCATCTTGGTCCCTGCTGGGTATGCACGCCTCACAAAATAAAGGGTCCTCTTGATACCCGGATGTCCGCTCTGTGCATGAATTTTTTGTATTTGACATGGGTCGATTGCAACTGCACAAGATCGAGCAGTAATCTCCATTCCCATCTTCGCGGCTTCATACCATTTGTGAGGTACACGGGTCAGTTGGTCAGCACGATTACAATGTGATGGCACCAGAGTGACGCTCAGTGATAGCCCATACTCAGATACCAGGTTTTTTAGCGTATCTAGCCTTCTCCGTATTAACATTTCGCTTGCTGCCTTGGTACGGATTCGTGTCCGTCCTGAAAGTGTGTCAGACACCCAGTGGTAGACACAGAGAGAATCTGTGTACAAGGTCAACTTCTTAGACTGCCACTGCAGGGCCAGATTTACCCCCTTTACAACAGCGTCCAGCTCTGCCAGGTTGATATGCTGAGAATCTGTTACGGGCCGCAGCCAACACGCATCCTCGAACACATTTCCTCCTTGCTCCAACGATACTCCCAACGCCAAAGAACTGGCATCAACCCACACACCTACGTTGTCTCCGTTAACACACCACCGCCCACAGGCAGGGTCCTTCTTGTTCACTCTCTCCAGTGTCTCCCGAGCGCCAATCTGGCCTGTCTGTGTCGCCATCACCACTGGTTCCCCCAGGTCCTCCTCATCTTTGATGATGGCTCGAGCACGTTCCATCAAGTGTTCCATGGTCGTTGTTGAAACGCTGGTTGAGGCTCTCAGTAGCTGCTTCACCCGAGTGGGAAGGCCCGCCACAAACGCGTACGCGAGCGTCCGCTCCGACACCCCTCCACCGAACAGAACTGCGAGTTTCTTTAAATCAGCGAAGAAAACGTCCACGCTTTCCTCCGGTAGAAGTTTTCGGGAAGCAAATTTTTCATAGGCCGTACAAGGATCCATGGCAAATGCCTTGTACAGCGCAGCTTTAATTGCGGTGACATCTCCCTTTTCGGCAGCACTGAGTTGCTGATATACACTCAAGGCACCCCCAGCCAATCTCAGGGGAATCACAGTGTGTACCCTTTTCACCTCACAAAGGTCGCACGTCAGCTCGACCCTTTCAACCCAGTCGATGATGGACGTGGACCCGTCAAACTCGAGTATGAGCTTTAAGTCAAATTTCGACTTGGTCATAGTCCTAGAGGCCAAATGGCCGGAATAGCTTGTAACGAAAAAGTATAAGGAAAAATTCAAGATGGCGCCCGCCTCTCTCTTTAACACGGTAAGATATCCTCAACACGGCACAAGGAGCAACAGCCACACGATTCCCCAGCCAACTCAATCGTCACTGCCCACGTCTTTCCCTTCACCCGCTTTTATCGTCGTTCTAGGCCGGTTAAATTTGCATATTCCGAGAATTCGTGTGACTTTGCAAGACATCATACTTTACAAAAGATGGCGGCCGCCATCTTGGTCTTTCTTTTCTATTTTTGGTCGGTAACGCTGAGCTGGTCTCGAGGTAAGTCTTTTTCCCCTCATCCGTCTCTCCCACGTACCCACACAACACGCAAACACGCGGGCGCTTATCTCCTGGATGCACGTTACATTAACTTCTGTACCTTGCTTGAAATGGAATGCAACCCGATTACAATCTTATACTAAAGAAAAGCTTACATTCTTAATGCAGTTCCTCGTTTCTTTATTTCCAATAACCTAAAGTAAATAAAGGGGCATCATGATGATTAAAATGAACAGTAGTGGTGATAGGGAATCACCTTGGAATATCCCTCTTTCTATTTTAATCTCAGTTATGTATTGTCGATTAGCTGTCAGGTCAAGTCTCCATGTTTTCATTGCGTTTTCTATCAAATATATAATTTTGCCTGGTATTTTGTACATTCTCAGGCATTCTATTATCCATGGTTGCAAGATCTTGTCATACGCTTTTTTGTAGTCGATCCATGCCATTGTAACAGCACTTGTCGGTCACTAATATGTGACCGACAAGTGGTTACACATAACGTTCTGGAAACGGCAACCAAATGATGGGGTAATCTAACACCATGTGTATAGTTACTTGGAAGTCTCCTTCAAAAAAAAAAGTGAATGCATATCTGGAATTAGTGTGATTTTCTTTTTCTGGGTAGTTCTCCATCCCTCAAGTGACGTCCTCCTGTTTGATTCTGGATGAGAAAGGTGGCAGACCACGTCTTGATGTTCAAAGCAGATTAAACAACATGCAACACAATTGTAATATATAAGAAAGTATTAAGTATTTATTTTTACAATATATATCACAATATTTTACAATAAAAACAACAACTCATAACAATTAATTTTAACCATTCAACTTTTAAAAAGCTAACCAACCCTAACTGCTGGGGAAGAGGGAGTGTCCCTCTCTTTTACAGAGACAAAAATATGCGTCCTTACCTCATGTTTCTCGGCGACGAAAGAAAGAATGAGTTCTGGCGAACTGCATTGTTGTCCCCTTTCCCCTGTATTCTTATGCAAATGACCAAATCATCTCCTGGCGATGGGGAGGGGGTTACAATACAGTGGCACATGCAAAACATAGTGCCACACCATGGTTATATTCTTTTTCCTACATTTTACCTCCTGCAAGACTCTTTGGTATACGTATAATAGATCATGTATTCCCCCTTTTTTTTTCTGACATCCTTTCTGCTCCTTGGAAAGAAGTCCGCGATTATGAAGAGAATGATAAATGTGTTCCCTCGGTTATGCTGTTAGTATTTTCCACATTGTATGTAAACAGGTTATGGGCCTGTAATTATTGAAGATGTTTCCTTTTTCTAAGTTTTTTCACCAGTGTAGTTCTACCTTTGATCATCCATTCTGGCACGTTTGCTTCGTGGATACATCTTTTCAGATTCTGAATTAGCCTTTCATGTAGTGCTGTGAATTTTGTCGAACCAATATGCATGTATTCCTGTGTGACCTGTTGCTCTCCAATTAGCCGTTTTTCATAGTGTAATCTCGAGGGTTTCCTTGCTGATTTCATTCTCTATCCCTTCTTCCATTTGCGGTGATTATTCTTTTGTGTCGTTTAACCGTTCGGTATTTCTATTATGATCCTGTCGTTCTTTCCATATCTGGGTGCAGTAGCGTTTTGTTTCTGTTGGGTCTAGTCGTGTTTTTCTTCGGTTCACATTCTGATAGAATTTGCTTTCATTGTTTTCAAAGATCCTGTTTTGCTTGCACTGTTCAGATTTGTATTTGTAATTATTATTATCATTATTTGTGTTTGTGGTTTGCAACTACACCTGTATGAAAATTAGACTAGAGTTACTCTTTCCCTAAATGTTCACAGACATTAATAAATATTAAAGAGTGGTGGAATCAGTATAAAGACGACGAAAGAAATACATCGCTAAGTGATAAATGGATGACTTTTTAGTTAATTACAAATTATGGCCAATTAAAACAATTAAAACAAAATATTTTTAAACATAACTCAATCCCAGAATTGAAGTATATTTTCGCATGTACTTCGTGTTATTACAATATATAGAAAAATACTCAACCAGGAACAAACGTTGATTAACTCATATTTAATATAATCTAAATAAATACGAAATTTATTCACATATCAAAATGCTTATTTCATTCTATGATACGACATAAAATTTTGAAATACCGTATATATGGTAATCTGCAAACCCACATAAACAGAAGTAGATTTTCCTAATTCGTACATTAATTTGATAAAGAGTTTCTAATAGATTAACATTATGAAATAAATATTTCTCATTTGTATTGTCATATTTTCTTATATTTTTCTAAGTTCTATGATAGAAATAGTATACTTATTAATAATACTAGCAGGACTCGTTATCGGTGTTGCCCAGTGGAAGCCCCCTCCCCAATCACAAAAAAGTAAACTATGGTTGTTGATAATCCGCAGGTACTGCTCGAACCTGAAAAAAAGCAAATAAGGGAATGCGTAAATCCGTATGGAATAATAAAATCAGGAAAAATGATCCATTAAAATAAGAATAGAAAGTATAAACAGATTTTTTTTTTAGAATTTAGGGATTCTCACCGTATATCCACTGTTTAGATTGATAGAAACTCCCCATGTTAATAATGTCTTTCGAAGCAGACACCAGCAACCTCTCCTTGGAATAAATACCTCAACATCCTCATGTAAAGAACATATATAGGAGCAGAGCACCTTTTTTTAGTAGGGGGGTAGATAAATAAATCCCCTAAATTTAACCATGAAAATCGTAGGCAGCATAACCACCCGCAACTGATATGGTTGATGACAGTGTCGATAGGAGAGAAGTGGATTTTTTGTATCGTGCACGCGAGTACAAATCTGGTAGGCATTGAATTACAGTGCAGAATACATGTGTCTATATCTCTAGAAGCACTTGTCTGCGCAAAATTTGAATGAGATTTTCGTAATCAGTATAGACGAAAACCTTCTAAGTGGTCATTATAACGAAAAACATGGAGGTGGACGTAATATACCCCCCAATGTTAACATGTACACGTGTAAAAGAAATCTAACCGTCTACCGTGCTAATAAATGGTAAAAAGCAAAAGTCGTAATTGTAACGAAAAATGTGGAGGTAGACGTAATGTTTTAATCATACCCCCCCCCCAAAATGTTAACGTGTGCGCGTGTAAAGAAATGTAATCGTCAACCTTACTAATAAATGGCAAAAGCAAAAAACAAGAATCAGCAAAGGTGAACATGTTTTGGTCGATTGTACATCTTTGCCACCTTGCTATTTTTAAATAAGTTATTCAGGTTAAATTAAAAGTATATGATATTAAATTGTTAGGTGGAAGCACAGAATAGTTACCAAACACTCTCCCCATGTTAAGAATGACTTTCAAAATAAAAAGTTATTATTTCAGCACAGAGAGAGAAGAGCACAAGTATCCATGTATTTGTCTCATGGCAGGTTTTTATTTGAAGGGTTGGGAGCGATAATGGTAAATGTCGTATCGAAATACCCTAGCCAAATTACTGCGAAAGAAATCGTCCGCGTCCATCAAACTTAAACATCGAATTAGAAACTTGAAACAAAATGAAACAAACTTTATTTTTATTATTAACAGGGAAGATGTATTTCCCTTATTATTTTAGTAAGAACGAATTACAAATTCGTTATTTTTCTTGCTAAAATTAAATAAAATTATTAATTCTTTCTTTTTTATGCGTACTTGAATAACATTCACTGAAAATGTAAGCAATAAATAATAATAAACAAGGAATGAAAATCTCCCAAAACTTTTAATTTTTTAACTGAAAAATTTGCTACGAATTTTAAAGCCTTGAATTGTTATTCGACAGTTTAAAGGCTTTATCTATCTTGTTTATTTTTTGTAAACAAAGCCATTTTAATCGTTTCTTAATAGTTGCTTCGTGACTCCTTAGAAGCCTTTAAACTTTCGAATAGAAAGTCCTGGCTTTAAAATTCTTAGCAAGTTGTCATAATAAAAGTATAGTCCGTTTCATTTTGTTTTCGACTTTCCGATTCGATGTTAAAGTTTTATGGACGCGGTCGATTACTTTTAGCGGTGATTTGGTCATGATAATCCGATATTAAATGAGAACTTGCTAAGAATATTAAAACCGTGAATTTTTATTCGTTATTTTATTTCGTTTCTTTTGTGTAAACAAAGCAATTTTAATTTTTTGTTAATAGTTGCAAGCATATACGGAGAAAACTCTGTTTGTATATGAATTATTTTACTTGTGCAAGTTAGTTCCATGAAATAAGGCTATCAGTAGTTAACTGTCTGTTTATGAGCGGTTAATAATTTTTGTTGGTTTTTAGCGCTCGCTAGTGTGTCCTGTGGATAGCAACAGAAGTGTAGATAGTTGATGTTGGAAAATCCGACCATATTTATGCAAGTTTTTACCTGTGAATGTCTTTGGCGTTATATGAGGTTAGCAATATGTAAATGTCTGTTTCTGAATGATTAATAATCGATAAATGTTGGTCGTTTTAACGTTAGTGTCTCCTATGGACGGCGACTCCATGTTTATCAAATTTTCTGAAATATAGGAATGTCCGATTTCAGCCAATCGCAAAAGCTGGAACATTGTCGGGGAGAAGTTAATAATTTTGATACAGAAATCGGAAGGAATATATTATGTCTCTGTACGTAATCTTGCCGTTACGATGGGTGTAATCGCACTGCAGTAGAAAAAAATGCAGATTCGAATCTCACAACCAGCGGCAATCATAACTTCCTGCATTGATGATTCCGGAAGGATGAAACATTAGTGTCTGTAGGTATTAAAAATAATTATATATATATATATATATATATATATATATATATATATATTACTAGATTTATTTGTGACCCGTTGGGTCGCTACTACTATTTATTATACTTTGATTTAATTCAAAATTACATAAAAACAGGGACATATCTTTAAACACATTCTTCTTGTACAATTAAAAATAAATATCTTTATTTCTGTATTATTATAATTATTATTATATATTGGTATTATTATCAATTATTCTCATATAGATTTGCTGAAATAATTATATTGAATGTTATTAAACAAAAACTATTTTAGCAACATAAAACCATTATTATTTACAAATGAACACATTTCCGTTTTTAATATATTTTGCAAGCAGATAATTGTTGTGTGGCGAACAATGTTTTGCATTATTTTCTTTATCACTTGAAAATTAATATTTATAGAGATCAAAAATGAATATGGAGTTCAAGTTTGGGAGTAGATTTTTCTTCGCTGGGAAAATGATGGGATTGGTCTCACTAGTATATAAAGAGTGTACCAAAATTAACCATATATTTTGATGCTAATTTATATTTCGAAATACATGGTTGGTTTGGGAGCCAACTTGTTTATATAAAAAGGGGTTTCTCTGTCGGAATGATGAAAGCTATCTGGTCATCCTAGGAATGCTGGATGATACGCAGTTTGTTTAAAATGAAACTGGTTTGCACAGAGTCAGCCCCACTCTTTCGTCCCAACCAGCCTGATCCAGCGGCAAGACAGGGTCAAGACAGTTGGGGGACGTGGGATGCAGGAGCTGCCATAAGTGTCAATGTCCTCCTACATATGGAGCCTGGATTTACCAAATGGTCACTGGATATATAATCAAAGAACATAGATACAAAATCAAATGAAATTTGGTGACCGACATTTTCTCACTTGTGGGCTCTCTCTACCGTGCCAGAAAATTACTTAGGCTTGAAAGTATCCTGTGCCTCTATAAGGCCACCATTCGCCCATGTATGGAGTATTGCTATCACATTTGGGCTGGTGCATCTGCTGCTTGTCTCTCACTCCTGGACAGGGTTCAAAAGAGAGTCGCCAACCTGATCGGTCCTGAACTGTCATCTTCAGCCTCTGTCCCATCGACGAAATGTTGCATCCCTCTGCTTGTTCTACAAATACTTTAATGGTGGCTGCTCTGACAAACTGCAAGCACTTGTACTTCTTCAACGTGACTACCCCCGACGGACCCGACAAGCAGCTAAGTCCTACCCCTTTACAGTAAAGATCCCTAGGTGTAAGAAAGCCTTTTACTCCAATAGTTTCTTCCCCCGGAACTGCAAGTCTTTGGAACTCCCTTCCGGGATACTGCTTTTCCAACTGTACTGATATGCAGAAGTTCAAGTGTAATGTGAACAAACATCTTTCTACTCATCTCCCTTTATAATGCCCCCGCAAATTGTCGCTGATAGTAGCCCCCTACTTCAAAGTGGCACTTGCCTTGTTTGAGGTGAAGATTGAGTTAAAAAAAAAAAAAAAAATTCTTGTCTTTTTTGAGAAATGCTCCAATGCTTTTTCTTTAAAGGACTAATAAAAGTGTTCCGTGTTTTGGGGTGAAAGTTTGTTAAAGCTGGATCAATATTATTAAATGAGAAGAAATGAATAAAAGGCTGTTAAAATGAGCTTTTATTTAAAAGTCTAACAAATAATAAAAGAAAAAAAAAGCTCATAAAACATTGAAATAATTTTCCATTTCAATGCAAATGGTTTGATTTGTCTGGTTTGGGTGATTTAATGCCAAAGCAAAATACTTATTGCCAATGATTAGTTGAACATCTGTTGCTATTTTATCTATATTAGGTGAGGGTTAGGGAGGGGGCATTTTTTGCTCATACTAATGATATTAATGATATGTAAATGAGCTATAATTCTGATAGAATTTGAATGTGATATAGCAGTCTTCGATTATCCATTCGGCCATGAGATGATATATAACATACCTATGTGAACAATCCCTCCGGTAATTAGAACAGTTAAAACATTTTTTTTTTTCAAACATAACTCAATCCAAGAACTAAAGTATATTTTAATGTGTATTTTATGTTATTAAAGTAAATAAGAATGTAAACCATTTGGAAACAAACTTAGATTAACTCACATTTAGTATAATAATTCTCTCTCTCTCTCTCTCTCTCTCTCTCTCTCTCCACACACACACACACACACACACACATATATATCTCTATTATTATACCAAATAAACTTTGTATGTGTGAGTTCGTTTCCACTCGGAAATGGCCGATTTTAAAAAAATTTTACACTAAGGTACTTGATGTGTCTGGGATTGTTCTTACATAGAATGCACCTGAAAAGTTTCGAGAATCCATACTAAAAAAAAAAAACAAAAAAAACTCCGATTAAAGAAAGAAGTTCGATTTTGACCAAAGTTAACAATTTTATACAATCTAACATTACAAATACATTTGAGAAGCTTTATCACTTTACAGGCTCAGATTATAAAATCAACTGTAGATATTTTTGTAAGACAGGAGCGCATTCGATCGAAATGAATGTTTCTGTTTAGAGCACAACTGAACCATGACACTTGACTTTTAACTTTAATTCAAGGGATTAAGTAAAAAATTTTTTAATAAAATCAGCAGTTGGTTCATTGATAAGACAAGGGCACATTCGAAATGAATGTTTACAGCACTACTGAACCATGATACTTGACTTTTGCATTTAAAATTTTAAGTGAAGCCATTATTTACAGATAAGTTTATAAAATCGACAGTAGATTCTCTACAGTGCAGTGTAGACTACAAGTTACTGCGAGGAGGCATTTGAAGCTTCCTCCCGACACCTTTGGGGTAGGGATTAACTAGAGCAGTAAATCAATGGATTTGATTAAAAAATGGGCGATTTCACTGATTTCAATGACAATAACAATATGGGAGGGTAGAACATCTATTGATCCTCATTCAACCCCGGACAATGTTGAGTCTCTTGCGAGTGTATATATATATATATATATATATATATATATATATATATATAGAGAGAGAGAGAGAGAGAGAGAGAGAGAGAGTGTTTCAGTGGCGACAGCTCTTGGTCATTAATGTTTGCTGAGCAATTACAATCCAAAATAAAGTAAACTTAGTTTATCATCAGATAAAAAGACAATTTCCTTTGCATGAAATGAAAAGCACGTTTCTGGTATCTGAATATTGTTTCATTTTAGAAAAATAAGCATTTATTTTTTAAAAGATTTCCAGTAGAAAAGAGCTCGAACAACTCTTTGATGTATTTGTCCATGTATTGCCCACTTTCCATTCTCAGAATCCAACCTCAAGCGACAAGTCTTAAGTTTGACTCTGAATTTGCCAACGTATGTTTAGAGTGATTTTGTCGTTGTTTGTTTTTTTTTATATTTGGTTTCTTTCTCATTTTTTTGTCGTTTTGTCTTTTTCGTTTTTTTTTTTTTGTGTCCCTCTTACAATTTTGCATGTTTCTTTTTCGCCTTCACCCATCTTCTCTTTCTTTATCTTTGCTTTCTTTTTATCAGATTTATTATTTTTCTTCATCTGTATTTTCGTTGCAGTGTCATTCTAATAACCACCTCTTCGTCTTCTTAGAACGAGTTTCATTGTTTTAACCGTCTATTTCAAACTCTTATTCCATGTTCATTGGGTAATCTCTTCGTTATCTTGAACCCCTCCCCATGCCTATATCATGTAAGTTCAAGTTCAAATTTAATCGACCTTGTTTTAATTGATAATTGCTAAAAAAAAAAAAAACGTAAATAATTTAAAACTAACATGACTATCTGGCGTTTTTTCAGGAAAAATAGAAAATACTTTACCCCCCCCCCCCCTTACTTTTTGAACACAGCTCTTCTTCCAATATCTCAAGCGTTGAAAAAGCAAAAAACAAAAACAGAAATATAGGAATTTTAGTTTGTTTTTTTTCTGAGAAGACGACAATTAGAAAATTCAAATCGCAACAATCTAGGTATACTATGTACGTGATGAAATCGATTGGAAATACAATTCTTTAAAGAACATATTTAGATGAAAACCATGTTTATATTGAAACATTCACAATTGCAATTGTATGCATTGTTCAATTATTTACACAAAATAATGAACAAATTGACGTTACTTTATATAAAAGATGAAAATTTGGCAACAATATGCTATCCTAAAATATTTTTTGAAAAAAAAAACGAGCCTTCAAGTAATTTTTCACTGTTAATAAATTATTTATAAAATTAAAGTCACAATTGCTCAGTTTAGTTTGAAAAACCAGAGTTGCATTGTCGTTCAATTTTTCCAAATAACTGATGCGATGATGATGTAGAATAGAATTTTCCCAAATAACTGATGCGATGATGATGTAGAATAGAATTTTTCCAAATAACTGATGCGATGATGATGTAGAATAGAATTTTCCCAAATAACTGATGCGATGATGATGTAAGAATAGAATTTTTCCAAATAACTGATGCGATGATGATGTAGAATAGAATTTTTCCAAATAACTGATGCGATGATGATGTAAGAATAGAATTTTTCCAAATAACTGATGCAATGATGATGTAAGAATAGAATTTTTCCAAATAACTGATGCGATGATGATGTAGAATAGAATTTTTCCAAATAACTGATGCGATGATGATGTAGAATAGAATTTTTCCAAATAACTGATGCGATGATGATGTAGAATAGAATTTTTCCAAATAACTGATGCGATGATGATGTAGAATAGAATTTTTCCAAATAACTGATGCGATGATGATGTAAGAATAGAATTTTTCCAAATAACTGATGCGATGATGATGTAAGAATAGAATTTTTCCAAATAACTGATGCGATGATGATGTAGAATAGAATTTTTCCAAATAACTGATGCGATGATGATGTAGAATAGAATTTTTCCAAATAACTGATGCGATGATGATGTAAGAATAGAATTTTTCCAAATAACTGATGCGATGATGATGTAGAATAGAATTTTTCCAAATAACTGATGCGATTATGATGTAGAATAGAATTTTTCCAAATAACTGATGCGATGATGATGTAGAATAGAAGCACTGAAAGTACATCACCTTGTTTTACACTCATCGGGACTTGGATTGGGTCATCATCATAGCGTTTCATTCCATCTTGAGGTCCATCATCGGGCAGTGTCCAAAGCATCTCTCGGGTCTGCATTGGAGCATACTTAGGGGACAGTATATGAGGGTGTGTGTGATAGTATGCCTATCAGCACTGCATGGACAGCGAGGGTCCTGTACATAGCCCCACTTGTGCAGGTTGACCCGTGTTTTGGCAACCTTTGCTCGAGCCTGTTTGAGTGTTACCCACTCTTTCCAAGGGAGTTCAGAGCCTACTGGAAGAGCCTTGTTGTTGTCTTGACTATCTCATTCTACCAACGCTAGTGGAAGGATGCTAGTGTTGTTTGTCCGAAGCCTATGACAGTGACAAAGCTCTTGTGGAATAGTAGTCATTGCAACGTGTCTTGATGTCCAAATAATGGATGGCAGTTCTTGTTGCTTGTTATGCTCTGCTTTTGCTATCACCTCTCGATGAATCTGCAGCAGAGCAATTCCAGACATCCTGTAGACAGATGACAGACAGGTTAGTCCATTTCAGGTTGTCAGCAATTGTCTTGCATGATTTGTTGAGCTCAACATCGACCTTTGCAGCATGCGTGGAATGAGCTCATGTCATTGTACAGGATTCTGGATTCGGATTAGGTGTGATGTGCCTATATCAGTGTTAATTGCACCAATTGAATTAACATAGTTCATTTTCAAGATGTGTTTAGTTGGATTCCAAAGTTTCCAAAGAGAAGCTTGGTGTTATTAGATGCATTAGTAAGATCTATAAAAGCAACGAACACAAGACTATGAATTCTATGGATTTCTCTATTAACTGCTCTTGGATTATAATTTTCTCTATAGTTTGATATGCAGTTTGAGAAATTGAAAATGCTGTATAAAAATCTCTTTTGATACTTTCTGCCATTCCTGTAACAATTTGTAAAAATGACAAAAAGTTGATTGGGCAATAATTTCCGCAATCCATTATGAGTTGAACAATTTCAAAAGAATATTTAGGGTTGGTTCTTCACCGGCTTTGATGAACTCAGTGTGAATATTATCAAACCCAGGACTCTTTCAAAGGTAAATAGTATTTCGTCTATAGCTTCATAAACTTGAGGCATGCCAGCTGAGTCATCCATACATAGCTTTTCATAAAACTGTTCCCACTGTTCCAAAATGTGGTAACAATACTCCGTATATTGGCAAATAGTGGTTTTGTAGCGGTACAAGATACTCTCAGGTGTGAGTAGTTTTAATGGACGCCTACATGTATATTTGCTTATTTTTTTAATTTATGTACAGAAATTTAAAAAATAAGCTAATATTTTTCTCTTGTTTTTAACATTGGTTGATTTTTTTCCGAGAACACGATATATATATATATATATATATATATATATATATATATATATATATATATATATATATGTATATAGCTGAAACCACTGTCAATAATTTTCCCCACTCTTTATCAGTGCCTAAATCAAAACGTAGATTCCATGAACAAAGCTTCTTTCTTAGAACTGTACGCCTGTGTAACTCTCTTCCATTTGTCTGCTTTCCTGCTGACTACAACTTGGTTGTCTTTAAATCCAACATAAACAAATTCTTGATGAACCTCCCCCTTAATCCAATTTACCGAATTTCCATTATTAACGATTACTATGATATTATCCCATTGATTATTGTGCACTCAATAACCCTCATCCAGGCCTTGATAAGTGGTGACTCGTATATATATATATATATATATATATATATATATATATATATATATATATATATATATATATATATATATATATAGAGAGAGAGAGAGAGAGAGAGAGAGAGAGAGAGATTTGCTTTTTGTGTGTGTGTGTGTGTATTGATATTCATTTAAAAAACCCTTTTTTTCTATTTATTTAAAAAGAAAATACAACTTTGTTACATATGAGTCGTGGTATTGCATTCATCTGCTAATTAATTTGCATATTCTTTTAAACTTTCATTTTAAGTAATTCCCTAATAGTTTTTTTTTTTAGTTTTCTTATTGGATGATCATCTTTAGTTAACTATTAGGTGTAATTATATTCAGGCAGATATTCTACATGATTTATACTTGTGTAATATTTGCAAAAAATGTTATAGTAAACACAAACCTCGTTCTATATATATTTATCTATGTATATATATATTTAATTAAAAATTTTTGCCTACCAAACTCTTCTGTCAGTTTTTGGTCTACAGACACGAAACTTAATATGTAGGGTATTCAAATCCATGCGAAACTTTATATTTGGATTTTAGCCAGGGAAAATGAGTATAAAAGTGTGAAAATTAAAAAAATGGAATTTGCCAGGTGAAGGTCGAACGACGGCATTATGAATACGCATGCATAACGTAATAGCTATTGGTTCCGGTTTAAATTTTAAGCTTTGCAGTAAACATGTCTTCATAGCTCAGGTATTAATGTCCAAGGAACAAATAAACTGTAAGCTAAACGTTTTGGTTTCGATTGTTAGTGGTGACGCACAAGTCAGTTTTTTTTTCTTGTTTTTTTTTTTTTTAACTTATTGGGTCCAATATAATATAAATATATATAAATACGAAATCTGCATTAATGAAAATATCATATTTAAGCGTATTTTACGACCGGGCAATGCCAAGCGGCCTGCTAATATATTTTTATAACATAAAGCTGAACGTCTGTGTGTGTGTCTGGTCACAAATAGGCTCTTATATGGTTGACTATTATAGAAAACTGATCACATATAATGATAGAAGATGTATCGAGACACAGGAGTGGGTATGTTTGATCTGGCATAATGATGATTCATTAAAATTGTGGGGTCTGCGTACGCGCCTGCTCCACAAATTATGGAAATAAAAAATTTAAAAATTTAAAAAAAACGTTTACAAGTGTTTCTGATATAGATGTACATAAGAATACTTTGATAAGTATGTTTTAACTTAAATAGGGATGGTATGATAAAATTGTGAGGTCTGCGTTCGCACCTGGCCTCCATAGAATGAAAATAGGCACAAACTTTAATAAAGACTTTTCATATCTATCTGCGTAAGTATACTTTGATAATTATGTTTCAGTTTGAAGAAATATGGTATAATAAAATTATGGGGTGTTCGTTCGTGCCTGACCTCCATAGAATGTAAATATGTCACAAAGTTTAACAAGGTTTTTTAATATAGAACCACAGAATATTGTGATAAGTGTTTCAGTGTGAACAGGTATGGTATAATAAATTATGGGGTTTATCTATTTTATTTTTACTTTCATCATATTTTGCTTTGGTTTTGATACCCCCAAATTCGAAGCTATCTCTTTACAACTCTTCCTTTTGATAACCTATCATACTTTCATAAATCAGAGTCCATTTTCTGTAGGCTGTTTTTGAACCCAGTCAACGATGGGTACTTTTGCTAGTATATATATATATATATATATATATATATATATATATATATATATATATATATATATATATATATATATATATATATATATGACAATTATTTATTTTTCTTCAATATATTGTTTTTAGCCTTAAGTTAAAATTGTATTCACTTCTGTTTATTAAGGGTCAGTGTTAAGTGTCTGAGAATTTTCACACAGCACTTGTCATCTGACAAATAGCTGCCAATGGGAATTAAAAATATTGTCACTTTCATGGTAATAACAGCGATAATATGGTAGTTCCACTAATGATGGTTTCCAAAATTCATTGCAAGCTAATCATATGATCAACATCGACAAGAGAATGTCTTAGAATTCTTAGCAGTGAAATAAAGTTTCCTTGGGCCAATTCTTGTGGATGGGAATTTTTCTCCTGGTCAAATTGACTGTTTAGAGAAAGTTCTATTTTTATATTTATTCTTTAAACATTTTTGTTTCACGTGGCCATTTTTTACATTCCCATCGCAAAAAAAAAATGTGTTTCTTCATTTATGTTGTTTGTATGATATTTGCGTGCAATCAATTTCGGAAACCATGATTATTGAAATTACCATATTATCTCTCAGTTAACAGCTCGAAAGTGATAATATTTTAAATTCTCCCGGTCGGATGACAAGTGCTGTCTGTATATTCACAGACATGGTTACCATTAAGCCTCATTAGATGGAAGTGAACATATTCTGATTAACTTAAAAAGACTTTCAGGAGAAAATGGATCTTAGGTTTATTTTCGGCATCATTGCAACTCTTGCTTCCTTTATTCTGTCATTTTGTCATCACATCACATGCTTGATGTTTCTGACAAAGGAGGAAAAATGCTGCTTTCTGGGTCGAAATATATCTATATCATTTGTCGTTAGCTAGTTTTTGATCTTGAAGTATTTTTCTTTTATCTCATTATATCAAGTGGCTTCATGCCTTGTCTGGAGCGATTTCCATATAAAATTAAAAAGAAAACATATTTGGAAAAAAAAAAAATATTTTTCTTATGATAAGAAAGTATAAAAATCACTTGGAGCTTTGAAAACATCATGATCAATTTTCAAGGGATCTTGTTTCCATTCTGGGTAACTTTAATTCCGTCTCTCTATAAAAGCAACTTTGTCTGTGTGTCTGTGATTTCGTTTCTTATGAACTCAAAAATGGCTGGGTCGATTTTTATGAAGTTTCATACAAAGGTACTTTATGCGCCTGGCAATGTTCTTAGACAGGTTTTGTGTCTGAATGTCTTCGATAAGTATTAATAATAGAAATAATCCAATGCAAGAAGGAAGAGTCAGTATTAACCAAAGTTAACACCTTGCATAGTCTAACATCACAAGTGCATTTGGAAAATGTTATTACCACACAAGCTGATAGGCCCAACATATAAAATCAACAGTAGATTTTTTTATAGGGATGCGTTCAAAATGAATGTTTCTGTTTAAAGCACCATTTCAAAATAATACGTGACTTTTTTATTTTAAACTTAAATTCAACCCATTATCACTGCACAACCAGTAATGCTAGGCATATTAAATTAACGGTAAGTTCTTTGATATGACAGGGACGCATTCATAATGAATGTTTCTGTTTAAAGTACAATTGAAGCATGATACCTGATTTTGTATTTTAAACTTTAATACAAGCCATTATATATAAAAATAATTTTATAAAATGGCCAGTAAGTTCTCTACAGTGCAATGTAGACTACAATATATTGTGAACAGTCACCACAAGAGGCATGTGAAGCTTCTTCCAGATGCATCATAATGGGTATCAAATTAGAGCAGGCAATCAATCGATTTGATTGAAAAATGGGCTATTTCATCGGTTACGATGACAATAAAAATATGGAAGTGTGAAACATTCGTTGATCATAATTCAATACCGAGCAACGTCGGGTCATTCTGCTAGTTTTATATATTTTTCTTTCATTATTTATTTTTTTATTTCAACAGAAAGAAAAAGATGAGCAAAGTGAAAGGCAACCTTTAATTTCATTTATCTTTTCATTTCTGTTGGTAACTCTTCAGCATTTTGAAGTGACATGTATGGCTGACAAGTGGAGGAAATACCTATTTGGTAGAAATAATGAGAAAAGAAATCGTTTAATATAAAAAGAAGCTGCTTTTAAAGTGTTCAAAATCGATTTCGAAACCTAGTAGGTGATGGCATTTTCTCTTCCCTGCAACCTATTTCCCATGGAAGAGACGTTGCTAGCCTGTCTCTATAGTTATTTTCATGGCAAGTGCTTGTCTGAGCTCCAATCTATAGTCCCCTTTGCCAAACTTCCACACAAAAAAACACTCATCTAGCTAAAACCACTATCACAATCAACAAACCCTTTATTGGTGCCTAAACCTAAATGTGGATTCCATGAACAAAGCTTCTTTCCTAGAACTGACCGCCTGTAGAAATCTGTTCTACTGGCTTGCTTTCCAGATGGTCGTCTTCAAATCCAACGTAAACAAGTTCTTGTTGAACCGTCCCTTTCAATATAAAATAATCAAGTTATACCAAATTTCCACTAACGATTAATATGCTTATGTCCCAATAACTACAGTACACTCATTAACGCTTTTCCTTGAGTGGCCTCCGAGCCTTGATAAATGTTGACTTCTTTAATGAAATATATATATAACTTTTCAGTATATTTAATACTTTCTTTAGATATTTAAAAACAAGGTGAAAATGGGAAAAGATATTTTTATTTAACAAATAACATTATACATGATTCAGAACTAAGTAAACCGTTTCCACATTTTTTGCTATATATATATATATATAGAGAGAGAGAGAGAGAGAGATGAGCGTATAGAGATACGTATGTACAGAGTGGAACGATAATTTTGTCACACTAAATAAAACACTACAGCTTTATTTTAAAACATTTATTAAAAATATAAAATCAGATAACTTGATTATGTAGTAGAGCTGACATCTATTCAATATAGCCGCCTTTAACCTCAATCACCACCTCAATACGGGTTTGGAACTGAGAGCATGCCTTTTCCACAAGTGCTTGCAGGAGCTTAATGAATACTCAGTAGATGGCGGCAATCAGGCTGGCTTTGGCATTGTTGGAAGTCATGTTGGTGATGTTCTCGACATATGACTGAACGAAGTAGTCCAGCGAGTTAAGGTCAGGGTAGAAAGAGGGGGGGCAGTAAGAGAAGGGTACAAAGTTGTAGTACTCCTTCTGAAGCCAAGCTTGAGTCCCTTTGGACTTGTGGGCTGGCGCCGAGTCTTACTACCACACCCAGGGTCTGCCAGCAATCACCTGATTGCTCCAGGGGATTACCACACTCTTCAGCACATCTAGGTACATTTTGTCTACTTCGAAGATGTTAGGTGGCATGATGTGGCCTTCACTTGAAACCACACCAAAGACTATGACCGTGGCCAGAAACTTTGTTGAGCTATGCCCTCAAGCGTTGAACCATCCGGATTTACATTTTGAGGGTGTTGGCAATGGTCCTGTTGTCATAACTTGGCTCGGTAGAGAGCATGAGTTGTACAGTGGCGCATCTCTGATCTCGCTCATTGAACATTGTATCATTTTCAGACATGATAGAAGGCCCCTATCGTTCTTGGCATTTGTGCACAACTAGCCAACTAGTAGATGGTCTTCAACAAAAAAAGAAAACCGGTTTTCATCAAACGGAAATGGAATCATGTCGTCTTTTTCTAGGGCAGCAATTTTATTGTTTCACTCTGTATGCGTGTGTGTATATGTATGTCCATATAATATCTATTTAAGAAGAAGAGTTTGCTTGCAAATACAGATTACTGCATTTGACTGAGTTATTAATTTATGTTCTAATCAAGGGTTTGAAAAACCCAACTGGAATCCTTTCACTGAAACAAAAGTAATATAATAGCCAAACAAATTTGCGTTAAGTTAATAAAATAACGAATTTTAGCTTTATTTAGAAATAGAACTAGCGCAATCTGTCGAAATTGTATTCAAATTATTTGATTTCTATTATAATGGAAATACATGCCTCTATATGTCTGGATAGCTTAAATATCTATTTATTTAAAAACATCGGGTAATGTAAGGTCAAAGTATTGTATAGTCGGTTAGAGATACAAGTCAGGTTTGTTGTAAGGGGGAGGTGAATAGTAAGTCACAAATATGTGTGAAGACGGTGGAGGGGGGGGGGGGTAGTGCCTATCAAAAAATTTAAAAAATGCAACTGTTTCTTCTTTTTCCCCTTCATATTCTCGATTGCATTTTGAGAAAATTTTAATCTAAAATCATTTTCTGACTGCAAGATTCATTTAGAGTCTTGACGAGACATGAAAATGTTGAAACGTTGATCGATCCACGATATCTTGAGAGTATATAAAAATTATACTTTTTTAAAGTATATATTCCTTATAAAATTTTAAAAATTGGTACAAATAATAAGCTCAATGAAGATCTATTTTCGCTTCAGAGCATAAATACTGTAAATTTATAATCGAGTTACCACAAAAAAGCAGTCCACAATCATGATTTTTATTTTTTTATATTTATTCTTGTTTTATGTAAATTTTAAAGTATGAAAATTCATCATCATAAATATAATAAATGAATATAGAAAATAAAAATCATGATTGTGGACTGATTTTGTTATTCTACAATCTATCTATCTATCTATCTATCTATCTATCTATATATATATATATATATATATATATATATATATATATATATATATATATAGAGAGAGAGAGAGAGAGAGAGAGAGAG
This sequence comes from Euprymna scolopes, assembly GCF_053919585.1. NCBI lineage: Eukaryota > Metazoa > Mollusca > Cephalopoda > Sepiida > Sepiolidae > Euprymna > Euprymna scolopes. The sequence continues at coordinate 16,390,584 of NC_136483.1, read as the reverse complement.
AGAGATAGATAGAGAGATAGATATAATTTTTCTCCCTTTTTGCCTTTTCTCGCTTTCTTAATCTCATTGAATTCCTGTAAATTGTCATTAACTTTGAAATAACTTTTTTGATGCAATTATGATTAATTTCATTTTGTTTCCTTTAATGCATTAACCTGCAAAATTTACTGTATATTTTGAAAACCTCTTCTTCTGATGAGAAGAATGGCATTCTTCGAAACTGTGGAATAAGATTTTTCTTGTTTATTTGTATTCTTTGTCGAATAATTAAAATTTTGTATACCTTCCTTGCAGGTTTGTAGTGATTTTATTTTATTTTTAATTTCAATAAATTTCAATAACAAGATTTTATATTATATTATATTATATTACATTATTTTATATTATATTATATTATGTTATATCGTATAATATTATATTATGTTATGTTATACTATATAATATTATATTATGTTATATATTATATAATATTATATTATGTTATATTATATTATATAATATTATATTATGTTACATCATGTTATATCATGTTATATTAGGTTACATTATATTATGTTATATTATATCATATTATGTTATATTTTTATATTATATTATATTGTATTATGTTATGTTATATCATATTATATCATGTTACATTATATTATGTTATATTTTTTATATTGTATTATATATAACACCACCCTTCTGGGGGGGGGCATACACACGAGAAAGAAAATGTACACTAACTCTAAGTCCCAGGGTCTACACTTTTATCTCTGACTAGTGGTAGACTCCTTTAGGGTGACCAGTCTCTCACTGGTCTCTGGAAATACTCATAGCGGTATAACCGAGGATCTGAGGTTCGTCTGGTACAGACTTCAGCCAGGTATCCAGCGCCGACTTGAACGATTCTGTTTTGCAGTTCGTGATCTCTCTGATGTTACGTGGTAGGCAATTGAAGAGCGTAGGACCCCGGGAATTTAAACTCGATTCCCTGAGCCGTCGGATCCAGTTGTCCCTGGCACTGGTTAGGGGTGGTACCACACACCTTCTGCCACGTTTTGAGATATGGTGCTGTATACCAGCGTTGGGCACCTGGTTCTCCATCATATGCCAGGTATAGATGATTGAATATCTTTCTTGCCTGCGTTGAATCGATTTGATATTCAACGTATCCAGCAGTTGCCAATAATTCAATTGACTATAACCAGTTATCTTTCTTAGAAACGACTTCTGGATGTCCTCTAATGCTTGAATATGACCTTTTCTGTCCGGAGTCCACAGCTGACAACAGTAATCAATGTGCGGCAACACCAGCGACTTCCAGAGTGTCAGCATTAGGTTTTTTTGTCTCGTTTTGAAAGTGCGTAGAATCCAACTGGAAAGGCTCCGTGCAGTTGAACAAACTTTGTCGATCTGGGAGGTGAATGTACCATCAGAATCCAACGTTCCTCCCAGATCGCGCACAGTATCTTTGGTTTTAATTAGCTTCCCGTCTTGGGTCGAGTACTTAGATGCTTCTCTCAGGTCCTTCCTTCTACTGTATTTGATACACTCGAATTTCCCGGAGTTAAACTGCATATTGTTGTCATCCGGCCATTGGTAGATAGCGTCTAGATCATCTTGGAGAGCTTGTACATCAGAAGAATCTTTTATTTTCCTGCCATGTGCACCACCATAAGTCTGTGTGACCACACATCTTGTTTGATCAGCTATTCGCTGGTCCGACTTCTGTTGAATGCTATTTCTCAGAACAGGTTTAGTCTGTGGGTGTCTTACTGTGTTTCTCTGCTACAGTCTGGCACCGTCAGGGTTGATCTGAAATCAACTGTACCTTCAATTCGACAGACAATTGACAAATAAGGAAAAATCAGTGGTCATTTTTTTTTATAAATAAAAAAAATAATTATTCATTGAAAGTTATAAAACTCAGATCGTTCATAAGTTGTGACTCTAAATATAAACTCACTGAGACTGGCGGCTTCCATTAGTAAAGTCAGGCTTGTCTCTTCACAGTGTAGATTCAGGGACTTAGAATAGAGTGAAACTTAAGTCAGGGTTTTCAAAACCTCAGGCAGTCGGCAGAGTGTGTCCTCGAAGCTATTTTTGCCTTTCATTATATTGAGAAGCAGGTGAGCTTAATCCCGCCTCCGATTCACAGAATTCCATTTCACAATTCTCAGAAAACCAATCTCAGACAGTTTTTGAAATTCTCAAACTGTAAAAAATTTCTTTTTCTTTATCTGCCACTCCCAACAGGAGGGTTCATTGCCTTCACTTTGCATCACATGGGAGGGTCTCTACTTTTCACCATCACTCACATGAGAGGGTTCATCCTTCATTTACATAACCAAGGGTTTTTTTTTTCAAGTGCCATTTTGTATGAGTAAAAATATAAATAATTTGGTTATTTTTTTGAGGTGATCAAATTTCCTAGACGATAATTCATAGACACTTAACTTTGTATCTACCATCTTGTTTTTCCTTATCCAAAGAAACTCATAATATTTCAGGTGACCCAATAATAACTTTTGATCACCCAGAATTTGGTTAACTGCTTTTTTCTTCACAGGGGAGGCCTATTCAGATGAACTTGTCAAATCGCCAAAAGGTGCTATGTCTGACATTTTTTGGAGATTCCTTTATATTGGAATGTTCTGTTTCCAGCTATTGTTCTTTTTTAATGGCTGTTTATATCAACAGAAATTATCATGACAGAAAACAGATTTTTTCTTCCTATATCAACACATAAGCGGGTGCGTGCATTAAATTGATATCATAACAACCTTTCCTAACAATGAGCTTCCTTTCCATCATCAACAATAGCATCATCACCACCGTTGCTACCACCACCACCATCAACATCATCGTTACATACAACGGCACTGTCACACACGCATATATATATATATATATATATATATATATATATATATATATATATATCAACTTTTTCTAAATAAAGATATTTAAAAAAGGCTTTTACGTAGAGGAGAAAAGTTCAAAGTTTTTTCTGGGTTCTTTTTTATAATGAAATAACAAGAAAAGTTCTCTTGTATTTTTTTATCAAGGTTTTGTTTTGTTTGATGTGGGCTCTTTTCACATTTTGTTTCTATCATTGATGACAACAGAAGAGAATGTATATTTCCAGACTCTCAGTTCGGTTGTAGATTTAGTCTGAAGTGAAAAAAAGATCTCTTTTAAGAAATTTTTTTAAAATATTACACTTTGGATCAAAAGAGAAAAACTTTAGTATAGAAATTCATTTTTTTTGTTTCAATAAGAAAAATGTCTCCAATCTCTAACAATTTTCTCAGCAACCAGAATAAGTATTTTCAGGAGAACAACAAAAGCAAAATAAAATATATTTGCTCCAACGATATATATTAAAATCAGAATCGAGTGTCTATATGTCAGAGAGATTGTTATTTAAGTCTGATTTAGAAAAGTTGACAAGATAGCTTTTTTTATGTGAGATTGCTTAATAATTGAGGTCATGGTTTATGAATACGCCTTGTTTGGGATGAAGAAAAATCTAAGGTTACAATCAGGATTCGGTTCTTGGGGTTGGGAAGGAGTGAGTCAATCTCTCGACAACAGCATGTTTCTGCCCTCTTCTTTTCCAATCGACCACACCTGGCCTCTCGTCACCAATGTCACACCGCACAATCTGAACGTCAGCAACACGAAATACTTTTCAAGAGAAGATGTTCACGACTCTTTTCTCTCTTCTCCCCCAGGAAATTTTTCCCACCTTTTATATCCTCCTATAAAAAATTAAAAAAAAAAAAAAAAAAGGAAGAGACAAGAAAAAAAAATAGCTTCTCCCATCATGCCCTACTTTCCCAAGATGTCCTTCGGGTATATAAATGAGCTAGCCATCATTTCCTTCTTCTTTCCCAAAGAGCGATGCAGATACGCCCGGTACGTCGTATATTACTTTTTTTTTTGTTTCTAATCATAACCTAGCCTTAAACGATACCTTTTTTTCTCCCCTTTCGCATATACCCCACAAAAAATAAAAATTGATTTCTTTTAATTTTATTAATTTATTTTAGACTTCAATTGAAAATCCACTGAAGCCACTTGAAGATCAAATGATACCCAGCATGACCAAAGTTCAAGCTCGGCAAGAAGAAGAAACATTAACTGATCTGAATTCTTTCCATTGGAATACGTGGGAAAAGACTTTGCTTGGTAAGCATTTACATGGTTTAACTTGCCTGGTAAGCCTTTAAATGGTTTAACGCACAGGCCTTTAATCTCAATATGCAATAAGAATATTTTTCGTTTTTTTTTTTTTTTTTTTTTTTTTTTTGCCTTTGTTACACATTATGGGCTTTACATCAATGCTGATTACGTTAGCTAGTATAAATTTTGACATGGGTAACAGTAGGTGCATGATAATATGTAATGTTTAAACATACACACCATAGTGGGGCGCTGGAGGATGTTGTCTGTGTGGATAACTGAAGAGCTTTGATCTTTCAATATCATAGTCGTTTCACAACACCAATCTGATCTGAGATGATCAATTTCTGATCCATTCTATTCTAGCGCACTTTCAGACACCAGACATTTATAACATTACGGCATCGCATAAACGCTTCTCATTCGCTCTTGATTGGCGTCTGCTAAAGCAAATTTACGTATAGCAGCTATCCGAGTTGACATTTTTTTTCTATTCACCAATTCTTTCTCTTTGGTGTTCCCAAATCGTTCTGCACTAATTCTTTTTGCCATAGCTTTTAGCCGTTTGTCAATGGAGCCTTTCAATGTGATTGTTAAAATCTTGCTTGGGCTGAATCAAAACCTTGCCAGGCATTTGTATCAGCAGCTGTAGGCGATTTGATATTTTTCCAAAAGTAAAAATGTTTTGTTGCTGGGCATATTGACCCCTACATGGAAGGAATAGACATATATAGACACATATATATATATATATATATATATATATATATATATATATATATATATATATACATATATGTACATATATATATATATATATATATATATATATATATATATATATATATATATATATATATATATGTACATATATGTATATATATATATATATATATATATATATATATATATATATATATATACACGAGGTGCTTTCAATAAGTTTCCAGACTTTTTTTTGCATGGGCACTCTTAATGATAGTACACACATGAAACTCTAGTCCGCTTCAAAATAATCTCCACCGGCTGCAATGCACTTGTACCATTTCATTTCATTTCTGGAAGGCCCTATGTAAGTCCTCTTGTGTTCACGTGTCAGTGACCTCATCACAGCCTTTTTCATCTCCTCAATTGTCTCATAACGACAGCCTCTAAAGTTTTCCTTGATCTTAGCGAATAACCAAAATCACAGGGAGCAAGGTCTCGACTATAGGAGGGTGAGGAACTGTCTTGATTCCCACGACAACGTCTTTCTTTCTGATATTCTGTGACAAGGATGGATAAGAAGTAGACTAACATACTGAATTTTCATTTCAAGAGTCCACAACAATTTTAAATGCCAGTACAAAAAAGTCCAAAAACTTATTTAAGGCATGTCGTGTATGTGTATATATATATATGTATATATATATATATATATATATATATATATATATTCGAAGGGAGATCCGACATTGTCCCATTGTCCGGGATTGAATGAGGTCTAACAAATGTTCTACTTTTCAAATGCTTTTATTGTCATCAAAATCTGTAAAATCGTCCGTTTGTGAAACAAGTCGATTAAATACCTGCTCTATTTGGAAACCTACCACGGTGCTATGAAAAGAAGCTCATATGCCTCCTTGTAGTGACTTAGTCTACAATTCATTTTAGTCTACATTGCACTGTAGAGAATCTACTGTTCATTTCATGAAATTGTTTTTATATAATGCTTTGAATTAAAGTTTAAAATGCAAAAGTCAAGTATCATGATTCAATTGTGCTCCAAACAGAAACATTTATTTCGAACGTGCTCCTGTTTTATCAAATAACCTACTGTTGATTGTATAGGCTGGGCCTTTCTGCTTGTGCAGTGATAAAACTTCTCGGGTGCATTTGTTATGTTAGGCTGTGTAAGAGTATTAATTTTGATCAAAATCGGAGTGTTCCTTCTATAATTGGATTTTTCCGATTATTGATTTTCCATACGTATCAGATGTATTTCAATACAAAACTTCGCTAAGAACATTTCCAGACACATAAAGTAAATTTGGGTGAAATTTCAAAATAATCATTCGTTTTGGAGTCCATAGGGAACTCTCTCTCACTCACACACACACACAAAGTGCCTTTTATATATAAGTAGAGATATATACAGAATCAGTAATTGTATCGGAATCAGGAATTTCAAACAGAATTGTTAATCATATTGGAATCGTCAAAAATATTGGAATCGTCCCATCATTAATACTCATTAATGGCAAGTTAATTGGTAAATGACAACAATCCAAAAACCGAGACTAAAAAAAAAAAAATTTAAATCCATTTCAATAATGGCAAACAATTTTCTTGCTTTACGAACCAACACAAGAGATTCATAAAAATTGAAATTAAATTTTTTTTCTTTGATAAAAATTACATAATAATTTTTATTTGCAGGAAAAGGTTATCAGGAAACAAGAACCAAAAAACGTTGTCGTCGTCAACCGGCGAAACTTGACCACTTTTCAAGCAACTGGGATAAGGCGGGTCCCTATTCTGTGAGTAGAAGAGTTTTCGTTTCTCTGGCTTTTTTTCACCCCCCCCCCCCGCTGTCATTCTTTATCTGTATTTGTATGTTTGTTAAAAAAAAAATATTTGAAAACAAAAGCAAAACAAAAGAGAATACATCAGTTCTTAATGCATTTGGTCATAAATTCCCAGCCACGTGAAAACTTACAAGGTAAGTACATATTATTTTATATTTCTTTGGCATGATATTTTCCTTAGTACAAAAGAAACCATTCAATAAACAGATATTTGTGAAGATCAAACTTTCTCAGAGTCATAGCCATATAAAATTTTTTAAAAATCAATCAATCAACTAGTTCAAAGTAATCTAAAGGTTTCCTGTTAATTTGGGAACTACATCCATAGAAAAAGAGAACGTTACCCTTTCCCCTTAATTACTCTGCTTAACCTGAATTCTTGCTTTGAATCTTTGCAATGATTTGACCGAGAACTTAACTCCAGTCTCCCATACTCTAATCTAACCATTGTATCAAGTGGATTGGTTATAATAATTTGTAATCTCGTATTTTTCGTTGCCTCTCTTAATTTAATAATACTAATCCAGTTGTAAAAACGACATATACGTATACATGTGTGTACTCACAATATCATCATAGTCTTTTTCACTCGTTCTTATTCAAATTGTTTTCTCTTCATTCCTTTTTCTTTTTCTTTTTCTTCTTCTTCTTCTTGGCACTCGCTGTTTTATTTGCTGTCTTGTTTATCGAACACATTTGTAGACGGCTGTCATTTATTTGTGCACTTCTATATTTTACATTGATTCTCTCATTGTAATTGCTGACAAAGTATTTTTGACAGGGACAGTATTCAGAAGAGATGATGAAACATAAGTTATTTATACTATTTGTAATTAAATGGTTTGGTTTTCATTAAAAAATGCTTATATGAACAACTGTTTCCATCAGATATTGTGAAAATATTTTTAAAAGTATATATTCGTGAATTTCCTTTCATAAATAAGTCTTTGATTATTATCCGGTTTCATTACAATGTTAAAAATTGCTCGGAAAAAAGAAAATAAACAAAATGACACAAAAAGTCTTTATGTACTTAAAAAAAAAAAAAAAGATAGTACACCAACAATTATGCAAATTTCATCCAGTTTTATTTTTTAAAAATCAAATTTTATCGACAAAATCTCTGGTCGACTATTTTCGGTCTTAATAATCTTAAAGGACATAATTCTAACTTTAATTCGAACAAGGAAAAGGTCAAGCAAGTCCCGTCCTCTTATGTTAAGAATGGCTTCCAAAATTTGTATGGGAATGATTTAATTTTATTTGATAAAAAAAATTACAATAAATAAATAATAATAATAATAATATATATATATATATATATATATATATATATATATATATATATATATATGCTAGCAAAAGTACCCATCGTTGACTGGGTTCAAAAACAGCCTACAGAAAATGGACTCTGATTTATGAAAATATGATAGGTTATGAAAAGGAAGGGTTGTAAAGAGATAGCTTCGAATTTGGGGGTATCAAAACCAAAGCAAAACATGACGAAAGTAAAAATAAAATAGATAAACCCTATAATTTATTATACCATGCCTGTTCACACTGAAACACCCATCACAATATTCTGTGGATCTATATTAAAACACCTTGTTAAACTCTGTGACATATTTCCATTCTATGGAGGTCAGGCGCGAACGAACACCCCATAATTTTATTATACCATATTTCTTCAAACTGAAACATAATTTATCAAAGTATACTTACGCAGATAGATATGAAAAGTCTTTATTAAAGTTTTTGCCTATTTCCATTTTATAGAGGCCAGGCGCGAACACAGACCGCACAATTTTATTATATCATCCCTATTTAAGTTAAAACATACTTATCAAAGTATTATTATTATTATTATGTACATCTATATCAAAAACACTTGTAAACGTTTTTTTTGTTTTTTAATTTTAAATTTTTTATCTCCATACTTTTTGGACGAGGCGCGTACGCAGACACCACAATTTTAATGAATCATCATTATGCCAGATCAAACATACCCATTCCTGTGTCTCGATACATCTTCTATCATTATATGTAATCAGTTTTTTTAAATAGTCAACCATATAGGAACCTATTCGTGACCAGACACACACACAGACGTTCATCTATATATATATATATATATATATATATATATATATATATATATATATATATATATATATATATATATATATATATATAATAAAATAAAAACAAATATCCTGGATGAATTTATATAAATATAGGTGAACCACCTTTTGTTAGCTTAGAAGCTATGTACCTAATGAACCCATCACAAAGAGATATACTCCAATGACCTACCAGACCAGTAATTGTACAATTATCATTTTTTTAATATTGGAGTAAAACTGGATGAGCGCCCATCATTTTCTTCTTCTGGTAAAAAAAAAATTAAAAAATTAAAAAAAACACAAATTCAATTCGGTTTTAAAATATTTTGGGGGTTTAATGTGGTCTAGATAACATACATGTATGTACGTATTATACCCATGATGCATACATGTATGTACATATTATACCCATGATGCATACATGTATGTTCGTATTATAGCCATGATGCATACATGTATGGACATGTTATGCCCATGATGCATACATGTATGTACATGTTATACCCATGATGCATACATGTATGTACGTATTATACCCATGATGCATACATGTATGTACATATTATACCCATGATGCATACATGTATGTACGTATTATACCCATGATGCATACATGTATGGACATATTATACCCATGATGCATACATGTATGGACATGTTATACCCATGATGCATACATGTATGTACGTATTATACCCATGATGCATACATGTATGTACATATTATACCCATGATGCATACATGTATGTACGTATTATACCCATGATGCATACATGTATGTACGTATTATACCCATGATGCATACATGTATGGACATGTTATACCCATGATGCATACATGTATGTACATGTTATACCCATGATGCATACATGTATGTACATATTATACCCATGATGCATACATGTATGTACATATTATACCCATGATGCATACATGTATGTACGTATTATACCCATGATGCATACATGTATGGACATGTTATACCCATGATGCATACATGTATGTACATATTATACCCATGATGCATACATGTATGTATGTATTATACCCATGATGCATACATGTATGTACGTATTATACCCATGATGCATACATGTATGGACACGGTATACCCATGATGCATACATGTATGTACATATTATACCCATCATGCATACATGTATGTACATATTATACCCATGATGCATACATGTATGGACATGTTATACCCATGATGCATACATGTATGGACATGTTATACCCATGATGCATACATGTATGGACATGTTATACCCATGATGCATACATGTATGGACATGTTATACCCATGATGCATACATGTATGGACATGTTATACCCATGATGCATACATGTATGGACATGTTATACCCATGATGCATACATGTATGTACATGTTATGCCCATGATGCATACATGTATGTACATGTTATGCCCATGATGCTTACATGTATGTACATGTTATACCCATGATGCATACATGTATGTACATGTTATACCCATGAGAATCCAACTGCTGATTCAGTAAAAAGATCTTCTTTGCCCATTCGTCATATCATATTCGCAGCTTCCTGTCTATGATGAAAGTGCCGGAACTTGTAGCTCTCACTTAACTTCTACTTGGAAAATTCTATTCTACTTAATTTTTTCTTTCATGGAAATTTAACAATTTACCGCCCTTATTGCACAAGTACATACAACCATTACAGCAATATGATACTATCAAATTTTCAAGTCCGTAGCTCTAACAACTCAAAAGTAGTTAACACGCAGACAGACATAAAGACAAATTCCGTCTTTTTTAATTATCTCATACAGATTTTATGTATAGACTAGTTTATCAGGAAACGATTTAAAAAAAAAAAATTTGTTCGTGTTTTTTGCTATTTATTTAATCAACAACACTAAAATTATTCTGCAACCAAAAAACGAAACACCCAAAAAGGAAAGCAAAAATTGAAAAAAAATGATTAGCTTTATTTTATATTGATACAATTTTTTTTATTGGTCAAATATATATATATATATATATATATATATATATATATATATATATACTTATTTATTCCAATCAAAATAAGATTGCAATGGTGTAGCAATCATTCCAGAACGAAACAGTTGATTACTTTGTGCAAGAAAATCTTTATATAATTTTTTATGAACGCCAAATAATCATTGTTTCTCTTTGGATTACTATCCTAATCAAATTTGATGTTTATATGATGGTTTGCGAGTATATTTTTCACTTACATTTTCCGTATTTAAAGTGGATCGTTTTTTTATTTTTTATATTTTGTGTACAGTGACATTTTTTACATGCTTACATCAGCTGAACTTCCAACATTATCAGCCAACCTAGCATAGATATGAATTTTATAGGGAATCCTTTGATTAAAAAATATCAATTTTTTTTTAATGTTTAAACTACAGATCTGACCGGTAGCAACGATTTATAAGAATTCTGATATTACACTCTGTGCGATTGCATACATATATATATATATATAGTCCTTGCGCGAAAGAGCAGGACACAAAATGTTTTAAATAATAATAATAGTATAACAATAGCAAAGACTTTCACTGGCGAGGACTACTATTGACCGTAACCAGTTATACAGTCCTTTTGAAATTTTCATCTCTATTTTTCTCGTTATGTACTGAATATTTGTTAATGAAACCTATATGAAATATATTCCTTATTAAATTTTAAAGATTTTCTATTCTGAAAGAAGTGTTAAGAAATTTAATCTAAAAAAGTTATTTTAAAGTTTTTGTTAAAAAAAAATCAGATTTTCTCATTATTCAGACCTGTATTACAAAGAGGGGGGTTGCAAAAAATGAGTTTTGGTGTGAGGAGAAATACAAACTGAAACAGAGAGAATATTCAGACCTGTAATAATACAAAAAGGGGGTTGAAAAAATAAGTTGTGCTGTGAGGAGAAATACAAACTGAAATAGAGAGAAAGAGAGTTTTAAAATATAATCTTAAAAAGATAAGATACAAGTTAGAAAAGCATTTCATCCAAGGCATGAAAATTGTTAAACAAAATGTTTTTACTATAGGCTTTAAAAATAAAGGTACAAGATTCAATTTGAAATTTATTTATCTTCAAAGTGCACTTTTATAAATTTGACAAAGTAAGGTATAAAAATTTAATTTAAATTGAATCAAAATATTACCTTGGATTTATTTTATGTAATGTACATTTTGTTGCAATTTAAAAACATTATCTTTCATCTAGTAATTAATGATATAGATATAAAATTCTCAATGATTTTTTTTTTAAAGTACAACAGAATGTACATTACATAAAATAAATCCAAGGTAATTTTTTGATTCAATTTAAATTTATAAAAGTACACTTTGGAGATAAATAAACTTCAAATTAAATCTTGTACCTTTATTTTTAAAGCATTTTGTTTAACAATTTTCATGCCTTGGATGAAATGCTTTTCTAACTTATATATATATATATATATATATATATATATATATAGATAATATGATTTATGAAAACATCATTTACATAGGCTCCAAGAATTCAACATCAACAATCTATATGTATACGGTACGCATTTTTATTGAAATAAAGTCTCTTCATCAATACAGGGATTAGATACCAAAGAAAAATTTAAACGTATGATCAAGACTAAAGTGAGGATATCCAATGTTTGTAGAATATGTATGCTGAAGGTCTCATACATAAGAACAGTGAAGTATATATCTTTGTAATGGATCTGCATGTTTGTCATATTCGTTTCATTTCTTACAGTTAACTCCTGTGTCTAGACTAAGCGTGTGCAACAGACGACCCATGGGCCACAACCCGGCCCACCAGACCAGTTAATGTTATTCTTAGTATTTTATATATATATATATATATATATATATATATATATATATATATTATAAGGTAAAATTAAAAGCCAAGAACAATGCGAGATTTTTTTTTTTTATATAGAGTAAAATTAAATGCAAACAAAAGAAATAAAGTTCTTTTTTTTGTTGTTTGTTTTTTCTTTTTCACACAAATTTTAACTCTAAACAACAGTAATTTTTTTTTTCTGTTGTATTCAATGGTGATATAAATCTCAATATATTTCAGACTTATTAGTCCATTTTCAAGAGAAGACAGCGGAAGAGTGTTCAAAATTGGAAAAGTAGCCGCAGAGTTTGCCACGTGATACCGCGAAATATAGAACAAAAAATGACGTTAGGAGAACGTTAAAATAAATCAGTTGATGTTTGAAATACTTGTTGCGTTTGTGAATCAAGGGAGATGACTATTCAAGCAAGGTTTTTTTTTTTTTTTTTTTTTTAATTATTGTTTTTCTTATGTTTTAAACTTATATTATAAAAGCGGAGCTCAATTCCAGTCTATTGTTTAGTGTGGGAGTATTTTTTGAAATAATTAAAGATTCGAGGATACGAAGTTGACCTATGTTTCTTGAAGAAGCAAGAATGTTGATGTGAAAATCTGGTTCTGAATTAATGCAAGTGCGAATATGTTTATAGAACAACGAAGCAGTAGTGTTTAAGTGCTCTTTAATGCGGTGATGAAGCAATCTGGTAGTGCTTCCGATGTAAGATGCACTGCATTTAGCGCATTGTAGGTCGTAAACAACGTGGTTCTTAAAGCATAAACCTGTGTGTGATATTGGGCAATTAGAGAGTGAACAAGGGGAAGGTGTATGCGATGGATGTTTTCGGTTGAGCTGTTGTCTTAAAGTAGATCCAGTGTGGATGAGTTGAATGTTGAGCCCCTCGCTGCGGATGGCTTTTCGGATTGAAGATGAGATTTTGTCACTGAGGAAGGGTAGTTTTAGAAAACAATTGTTAGAGAAGGGTCGGGTGTTGCGTTTTTTCTTTTTAAGTGAGGATAGGATCGTATTAGGATAGCCGTTTAGTGAGAGGGTCTGTAGGAAATTGTTAGTGTGTGTATGTTTGTCGGAGATGTTAGTGCATTTGTCTTGTATGCGTGAGATTTCGGCATGTGCGTAGTTTAGTTTGTCCTTGAGAGGTAGCGCAGATTTGAAATGTACGAAGAGGCGTTTGCTGGCGGGTTTTCTGTAGAATTCAGTGCATATGGCACCATTTTTTTTTATTTGTATTTTAAAATCAAGTAGAGAAAGAGATTCCGAAGAGTCTGGGTGTTCTATAGTAAATTTTAAGTTTGGGTCTGCGTTATTGAATTTGTGGAAAATGTTAATAGCTTCTTCGCGGGAGTATGTGATAATTAAAATGTCATCGATATATCTAGTAAAAAGGAGATAAGAATAGCAGGTACTAAGGGTGTGTCTTTCGAGTTTGTCCATATAAGCAATGGCAAGAATACCGGATAGACTGGAGCCCATGGGTTGTCCAGATACTTGTTTGAACGTGTTTTGTAGGAAAGTAAAGTAAGTGTTGTCTACTCTAATACGGAGGAGTTGTAAGAGATCTCCTGGAGTAATTCCGAAGCATTGTGGGTTTTTAGATGCTATAATACACCTTCCCCTTGTTCACTCTCTAATTGCCCAATATCACACACAGGTTTATGCTTTAAGAACCACGTTGTTTACGACCTACAATGCGCTAAATGCAGTGCATCTTACATCGGAAGCACTACCAGATTGCTTCATCACCGCATTAAAGAGCACTTAAACACTACTGCTTCGTCGTTCTATAAACATATTCGCACTTGCATTAATTCAGAACCAGATTTTCACATCAACATTCTTGCTTCTTCAAGAAACGTAGGTCAACTTCGTATCCTCGAATCTTTAATTATTTCAAAAAATACTCCCACACTAAACAATAGACTGGAATTGAGCTCCGCTTTTATAATATAAGTTTAAAACATAAGAAAAACAATAATTAAAAATAAAAAAAAAAAAAAAACCTTGCTTGAATAGTCATCTCCCTTGATTCACAAACGCAACAAGTATTTCAAACATCAACTGATTTATTTTAACGTTCTCCTAACGTCATTTTTTGTTCTATATTTCGCGGTATCACGTGGCAAACTCTGCGGCTACTTTTCCAATTTTGAACACTCTTCCGCTGTCTTCTCTTGAAAATGGACTAATAAGTCTGAAATATATTGAGATTTATATCACCATTGAATACAACAGAAAAAAAAAATTACTGTTGTTTAGAGTTAAAATTTGTGTGAAAAAGAAAAAACAAACAACAAAAAAAAGAACTTTATTTCTTTTGTTTGCATTTAATTTTACTCTATATAAAAAAAAAAAATCTCGCATTGTTCTTGGCTTTTAATTTTACCTTATAATTTTCTTCAACAATGCTTCAAGCAAACTACAACCTACTTATATATATATATATATATATATATATATATATATATATATATATATAATTAAGTACTTTAATTTCGTTTTTTTTTTTTTTCGAGATTATAAAACTAGTTTTATCGTTTTTGAATTGACCACACAAAACTCACATTTTTCTTTATTATTTTAATGTATTCACAATATTACTGAACGGACATAATTACTTAACTATAGTTTTCATAAGTCTACGTAAGAGTTTATTTTCTTACAATAACTAGTCCTCGTTGTTACAAAGTTCAAATGTGGCCCAACCTTAGAAAATGTTGCACATTCCTGGTCTAGACACACAATATAGAAATTATTAATTTTAAGAAAAAGCCCACTTAAAATGTTTTCTTTTTTTGTTTTTTGTTTGGTTTTCATTTTCAGTAAAAATTTGGCCTCGAGTAAGACCAAAGGTTTATTGTCGCCTGATGAAGTCTTTTAAAATTAAATCAGTAGATTTATTGTAGTAACTAACGGTAATTTTGTTTACCTAAACTGATTAAAATAATATCCTGCTCTTTTTATTGAGCACTATCAATGGCTTTCACTTTTGGATATTTTTAATCTGGAATATATATATATATATATATATATATATATATATATATATATATATATGAAGCGTTCATCATTTTGAAAATGACCATAAAAACAGGCGATGTTGATACAATTTACATTAACATTTAGTTGTTTTTTTGTTTTAAATACTATTAAGTAAGAGACAAAAAGAAAAGATCCATAATTTCGGTTGTGTATTCCCTGTTTCCAAATATCTTTCTGATTATTTTAAAGCGTTTTGTATTCCAAATGACTCTTATAACCGATATCACGGATAATAAAATAATTCAATACAAATAGCTTTTTCTCGGGAGATAATGGAGCTCTATGCCTTGGATCTGTCCGTTGCCGAATTGCAGCATCTGCTGTGACTGTACAAGACTATCCTGAATCGACAGGACTTGATGCAGTTACCACAGGTATAGGTGGTGTATGGTTGCAAGAACTTCTCTTCTCTTGGAACATGCATTTACAGCACTTCTTCAAGCCTGGATTTCCAACCTCTTAGCTTGATGCCAGCATGTCTTCTTTGCAGACATCCGAAATGCTAATTTTGTTAATAATTTTACGTTCATCTCTTAGTCACTGTTGAAATTTTCTTAAAATTAAAGTAATACTCTATAAAAATCCAGCTTCTGTCATTTGATGTAGACAGTAAGTGTTGCAACAACAGATGGTCTTTTTTCAATTTACCAGTCATATAATCTTTTCAGTGAATAGTACCAAACTTAACAAAAGTTTGATTACTATGGCCAAATTTACTTGATTGTGGGATGTTAGGAGTAAGGTTATCAATAGGACTGTGACAACAGCATATTCTTTTCATTGTTGTGACTCTTGAGTATATCTCCGTTAATATCTTATATGTTTTTATATAGACGCATGTGTTTCTCGGTTGATTAACTTGTCTGTGTTGGATATGTACTTGAGAGTCAAAAGAATGAAAAGAATATTCTGTTATCACATCCCTATTTATCAATACTCCAAACCAATAATTTTTTGTGACAGATGAGTCGAACTACATATTGCCAGCGAATCTATACAATTATAAAACTCAAATGACCTTGTAACGATGTATGTAACTCACTTTCCGGTTTACAACATGACCTGTGCACTGAAATATTAACGTTATTATTTTGAAATTATTATTTAACATGGGAAGAGTGTGGTTTAAAATAACTTAAACGTAATACAGAAATGAACGATGTAAAAAAAAAAAAAAAGAAGCAGATATATCAAAATTTGAATTTAGCTATAATAAGTATTATGGTATCTGTTCAGTGCACATTTAACCAAGCTCTAGTCCATCACCTTACAGATACTAAACTTCTGACTGACCAACAATATGGATTTAGACAAGCCCGTTCCACAGCAGACATCCTTACTGTAATCTCAGAACGTATATACCAGTCACTGGACAAAGCGGGAAAGGATAGAGCGGCAGCTCTAGATATATCTAAGGCTTTTGACAGGGTATGGCATGAGGGTTTTCTCAAAATCAGATCATACGGCATCACTGGAAGAATATATAACATAATTAGATCCTTATTGGATAAGAGAAAAATCCAGGTTGTCCTCGACGGTCGTACATCTAAACTATATGATATAAATGCGGGAGTGCCTCAGGGGTCTATCCTTGGACCTCTGCTATTCTTAATATTCATAAATGACCTCCCTGACAAAATTGTCTGTGAGATGGGTATGTAAACTGACGACACCACGCTCTATAACAGATACGACAGGAAAACAAATGAACACATATCTAAAGAAATGGCAGAAACACTAAAGGAAGACCTCCGATCCATAATGGAATGGGGACAAAAATGTATGGTCACCTCCAATGCTGCCAAGACTTAACTTGTTTCCTTCAATAATTACAAAACCCTTCCCTACTGCCAATAGCAATGCCAATGAATCTTTATCTGAAAGCACATCTTTTAAACACCTTGGCCTAACGTTCACAGGAAACATGAGTTGGAACAATTACATTGAGAACATTGCCAGGGCCGCTGCGAAGAAGGTGGGTTCTCTCTTCCGTGCTAGAAAGCTACTAACGCCTGAAAGTATCCTATATCTCTATAAGCCCACCATTCGCCCATGTATGGAGTATTGTTGTCATATTGGGCTGGTGCATCTGCCACTAGTCTCTTGCTCCTAAACAAGGTTCAAAAGAAAGTCGCCAACTTGATAGGTCCTGAACTGTCAGCTAAACTTCAGCCTCTATCCCATCGATGAAATGTTGCATCCCTCTGCCTTTTCTACAAGTAATTTAACGGAGAATGCTCTGACAAACTGCAAGCACTTGTGCCCCCACGATGTAAATACCCCCGACAAACCTGACAAGCAGCTAAATTCCACTCCTTCACAGTAGATGCAAGAGAGCCTTCTACTCCATTAGTTTCTTCCCCAGAACAGCTAGACTTTGGAATTCCCTTCCAGGTCCCTGCTTCCCTGACTGCACTGACATGCAGAAGTTCAAGTGCAACGTGAACCGACATCTTGCTGTCCAACTTCCTACACAGTTCATTTTAATATACTTTCATAGAAATATTTCTGTTATGCCAAAAAAAAACTATTTTCTTTACGTCACAAGTGTCACGCTCATACATGAATTCCATAGCTAATATAACATACTGACCCAACAGGTTACGGGTAGTCTAGTATATATATAATTATTGTAACGTAAAAAAAGAAAACAATTACAACAGAATACAACATATCAATAATTGTATTCAGATAAGTTTTACACAAATGAATAGTAAAAGAAATATAACCAAATTAAAGTATAATACATTTCACAATATTCATTTTACTATGAGGTTTACTCTTTGGACAATTAAGAAGCATCCTGCTGTCAGTGTGTAGTGTTATTAAAAATGAGATGTATGTTAGGACACTGAACATAGAAGCATGCCTTTATCCATAACATTAGAAGGTTGAAAGCTAATCAGAAAGGAAATGTTGTCTGAAAAGTTATCTTTGGAAATCAAATTGCAAACATAAAAAATAGAAATGACGTAAACAAATCTTATTCAACAGGTTGATTATTTGGAGGCAAGATGTAAGAAGGATAACTGTAGACAAACAGATCAATCAGGAGGATCCATCAAGGATGAATATGCAAAATTCCAACATCTCTGTTCATTTGTGAATGAATTGAAAACAAAAAAATTTGAAAACATTTTTTATAACAAAAGCACAGTCTTTTTTATTTTTTACCAAGGGAAGCAACTTTTACCCAACGAGAAACAAAATGGCAAATTGCACCTGAAACTTTTTACTAATCAGATAAAAACTAAAGTGATTATATTTCTAGTTCCAACATGTTTCCAGTATCATCTGGTCATAGATTAGATGGTTCTCCTATATCAGATATCAAACTCGTCTAGCCAGAAATGAATCCTTCAGTTTGCTTATTGGAGCTGAGAAGTGTTATTAGCATATTTTCTTTATTTATTGAATATGTTTTAATCAATTTTTATACAACTGCTGTAGCTTTGCAGACCGGCAACAATCAAGACAAACACCTTAGTATAATTAACAAAAAGTGTATTAGAAAAAGTATCTTACAGAAGTACATGTCATGATTCTGGGGCAATGACTGCCACGAATCTCTATCTCCGGCGGGTTTAATATAACTATATTTATAGTCATTGTGTAAGTTCATTATTTTTTAAATAGATATATCAGCTTACCACATAGCAATAACCAAGATAAAGCGCCAGAACTATTCAACAAAACAGAATTAAATTTCGCATCTTTGAAATGCCAAATGATAAAAATGACTACAACTCATCTTTTACTGTTATCAAAACAGACTTGTTTAGTTTAGCCACTTGTACAACTATTCTTTTCGTGGACTCCTAATAGTCCCTACCCAAATTGAAAATTTCGATGTAGCTCCTTTCCTCCACAATGTGATTATTCCAAACTTAATCATTGTTGGCTACAATTCATACATTGGATCACACAATATAGACTTTTCAGTTTTTTCAGTCAAGCATAAACAACTGCGAAATAATAGGAATACTAGCTGAGAATTGATCGCTCAAATGTGATGTGAAAACCTAATGTGCTTTTAATCCCCAAACTTGGCATGTCTACAGGAAGTATATCATTGAATATGTGTTTCAATGCACCAAACTGACATACGAAATGAACACAAGAAATCGTGTTTTGAATGATTTATAAAATCCTCTATTACGTCATATACTTTTAAGAAGACAATTCTGTTTTATTGCATATCAGACGTTTTTTTTTTTGGGGGGGGGGTCATTAAGTTTTTAATATCTTTAAATATTTATAGTTAGTTTTGTAATTAAATTGTTTGCAAATGATGGACTAACTTTAACCTATAGATTGGACCCTGAAAGCTATTACCTTTTCTGGTCAGAGTGGACCTGAGAGTAATGACATTTAATTCCCAATTGTAGACGGACTAGCGGATGTAGTTTAAAATCATGCAAAAGACTGGGTGACGGTAGGCAGATTTTGCGTAGTTGATATGGTTGCAAAATAAGATAGAGTAGAATTTAAAAAAATAAATAAATAAAAAATGGTAGAAAAAGCCCAAAAAGATGGAGTAAGTTTGGTGAGTGTGAGGTGAACACCCAAGTGTTGTGTCTGGAACCGTTTGATAAAACAGAATTTGCTAATCGAGATATCTCTATCTTTCCACCTGTTTCATAGCATCATAATGGATATGTGCAATTTTCCATTAGAATCTGAAACAATAAGTTGTATGAACAGAAAATAGATTGTTTTTCTCTTTTTTTTAATAAGGGAATACCCACTTATCAATGCCCAAAGGCCACTCGAGGATAAGGGTTAATAAATGTAAGGTGGTAATGTAGTGATCATTAATGCTAGAAATTGGCTATCAATTGGTTATTTAAGAGGCAGCTCAGCAAGAACTTGTTTATATTGGACTTGAAGGCTACCATATTGTAGCCAGCCGGAAAACAGGCTAGCAGAACAGAGTTCCACAGGCGGGCAGTTCTAGGAAAAAAGCTTTGTTCATGGAATCTATGTTTAGAGTTTGGTACAGAGAATTGGAGGAAATTTTTGATAGTGAGACGTAAGGAAGAGAACAATAATGACTTTATTCATAATACAGACAAATTATTATTTCCTTATTTTATATTTACTTGTATATAATTATCAGTTCAGAATAAAATGGATAATTGTATTAGAATGATAAGTTTGATTCACTGTTTATTGAAGTCTGGTAAATTGCTTTCAATATATTGCATCTCTTGAAATTTTTTTCTGTGTCAGTAATAATTGTTACCTGTCGGTTGCATTTCATATCTCTATTATATAAAGTTAGTTGTATTTCTATGTTTATATAGTTGTATATACAAGACTCACTTTTTTATTTACCACCAAGCCTGGCCTAGCATTTTTGTTAGCCTGTCACAGTTTAAACGTGAAATAGAGAAATCACTTCACAGTTTCGGGTCCCAATCCTCTACTGCATTTTGAAATGACAAAGTCTACTCCCAGGATGCTATATTTTTACTGGTGTAGGTTGCTAATTTTCTATCTCAGATTTATTATTAAATCCTTACTGCGTTTATATAATAGTGTTTAATCCACCCACTTTGTCTCATTCTTAATCTGTGCAATTTTTCCTTTCTTTGACAATTCTTTCTCATCAGTTCCAAACCTTTCTCATTTACATAGATGATTTCTGTTAGATCTTTAGCAGGTGACCCCAGCAAGAGAAGCATTCGATGGGTCACACACATGCAAATTAAGTTCTTGCACGGTTTTCCACCATTGACTATTGAAATGCATAATTTGACCAGAAATATACGAGAGGATGTCAGTCAAAAGGTCGGGACAATAGACAATGGGAAATATTAAACATTCCAAGATGAAAGAATGTTTATATAAATTGACAACAAAAAGCGACCAGAAAAAGTTGGTCACAGAACGAGCACAAGCTGGCACATTTTTCTTCACTGCCAAAACATTCACACTACACCCCCAGCACGTGCCTTCACTGATGTTAACACCCATCATACTAAATCAAAAAGGTTGTCATTAGGAATAAACAAAATATTTTTATAACCCAGCTGTGTTGTGTTTTATTTCGCTGCCAAGCGTATAAATCGTAGACAGTGACAAAAGTCGATTTAGAAATTACATCGACTGAAAAGCGTATTGAACAATCGTCTGTGGACGAATGTATAACATTTCTGCTAAACGCTCCTTTTGCAGTTAGATTGTACCTTTTGGACAATTTATTTAAGCTTTTCTTTATATTGATGTTTGTGGTTTTGCTGTTCTATCTCAACTATAGACTGTTTTCCATTGTTGAGTATCTCATTGAGCTTCTGGCAACAGGTATCATTATCATTTAACCTGCATTGTTCAGATAAATTCTTTTTGCACTTCTTTCTTTCAATTCGAAACTCTCGAAATTGAGTCTATGTTGACCGGCATTTTCTTTGGTCTGTCATATTTAAGTTTTGAATAAAATTTTCTTTAGTCTGTCAGATTTAAGTTGTAAATAACATTACAAATTCCAGTCCCATTGCTGCAGTGTTGCATCCTTGTGTTTTTATCACAAGAACTTCCACAGAATGTTCTCTGATGGAGTTACTGCACTTGTAACTCATCTACTTAAATACTCCCAACAAACATGATTAGCAGCAAAATCCCACTCCTTCATTAGAGAGGTTTTTGGATGCTGAAAAATTTTCTACACTAATAGCTTTTCTCGAACCACTTGCCTTTGGAATTTCCTCTTTGCTTCCTATTTCCCTGATTGTACCATCATGCATGAATTGTTATGTAATGTTAACAAACATCTTGCTGCTCAACTATCTACTTAGGATCCCTTTAAATATCAAAGTAGCCCCTTGTGTCTCAATAGTAACATGCCTTGTTTTGGGGGTAACTAAATGTTTTTAAAAACTGCACAGATTTTAAAAAATATGTTCTTATCTTCTTAGCAATTCTTCACAAAAGATGCTTTGCAATCTTTACTAATATATGAAACGCAATTTGTCTCTATGTGTGTACATATGCATGTATTTCTGTTCCCTACGAAATCCGAAACAGCTAGGCAGATTTTTTTTGAAAATTCACATAAATTTACTCTGTGTTTGCCAGTGTTCTTACATAGGTTCTGTATCAGAATTTTTCCGATAAATTTCGAAAATCGATAATCGAAAAAATCCTATTAAAGAAAGAACAGTCCTATATTGACCCAAGTTAACACCCTTATACAGCTTAACATCATTAGTACCTTTGAGAAGTTTTAGCACTGCACAAGCAGAAGGGATCAGTGTATAAAGTCAACAGTAAGTTCTTTCATAAGAGAGGAGCATGTTCGAAATGAATGTTTCTGTATCGAGCACAATTGAGCCATGATGTGTGACTTTTGCATTTTATACTTTTAGTCAAGTTATTATATAAAATAATTTTATAAAATGTGTATGTTCTCTACAGTGCAATGTAGACTACAGTGTATTGTGAACTAAGTCAATGCGAGAAGGCATGTGAAGTTTTCTTCCAATGCAACTCGGTGAAGGGGGAGTCTCCGACAATCAATTGATTTGATTAAAAAATGGTCGATTTCACTGATTTCAATAACAATAATAGTATTTAAAGTGTGGAATATTTGTTGATTCTCAATCCCGAGCAACGTCGGAACTCCCTACTAGTATTTTCATAAATTTTCAAGTAAATAAGTGTGTCCCACTCATAGAGAAACCTTTATGAAACCATCTTGTAATATTTACATAGATGCATTTTTAAAGCATCATTTTAAACGATTCTGGTTTAGTATCTATTTTTTCGATACACCATGGCCAACAAGTGCCTCTCCACATAAGAAGATGGAATATCTTGAAGTTGGATAACCATGACAACCAACCATGAGATCATGGCAACCAATATTTAAGAACTAGGAAACTAATAATAAAACCATCTGCATAGTAACAGACATGAAGTTCTATGCAGATAAATCACTTAATGATTTAGCAGAAAGGGCAGAAGTCTTGGAAAATAATGGAAATTTCAATTATATATATATATATATAAAAGCCAATTTGTTACTCTCTGTGTATTTGAGTTTGTTCTCTATCAAGACAGAAACGTAAATTACACGTCCTCATATTTTGGGGGTGGGCATGGAATTAAAATACTTTAAAAAAGAAAATGATTTTCTCATTAGCTGAACGGTTTCTTTTTAGTATTTTTATACCGGTGATTATCAACGTTGATTAATGTGAGAATTTTATTCCACATAGTTTAGAACTTTGGCAGAGGGCGAATATAAAACACAACAAATTGAAAAGTGCACTTACCTGATGGTTTAGTTACTATTTAGTAATATTCTTTTCTTGCAAAATATGTTGCGTCATCTTGCGGCCCAGTGTAAGTCTGGTAGTTGACTTCTAAAAATTTTCTATGAAGATTAGTAATTGTCGGGTTAGCATGAAGAACTGTTCTTTTTAACCCAACGATCAATTAGGAATTCGTATGCATCTAATGAGATTGTAATTGACCAAAATCAACAATCTTTGCTGACTGAAAAGATGATATTACGTCAAGAAAGAAATACCTAACTTATTAGGTTAAATAGTCTCAAAGATACCATGACAACTTGTGTGCTAAAGACCTTTAAATTAAGAAAAATAAAATGAGTCCAGCATCTTCAACATTTTTCTGGAACTGATTTTCAGTTGAAAAAAAGCCCGCAACTCACGCAGGTTAATATTTAAATTCAACCAATAAGAATGGCTGTTTTAACATATATACTATACTAATCAACCAATGAGGAGACACGATTCAATTTATTGTATTAATTCCGCATACTTTTTTTTGGGGGGGGGGGTGACTTTGAATTATGTTTAAAAGAAATATGATTTTTTTTATTGATCGATGGACTATTAACGAAAACGTGCCCTGTTCGATTACAGTTTTTTATTTTTTCATCATCGATGATTATAATCGTTGACTAAACGGCTAACGTATTAATTTCATAATTTACACGTTCTGATACGTGTGTTTTTGTTGGGGGGGGGGGGTTAAATCATTTTTCTTTTAAAAATATTTCTTCTTGAGATTTTTCTTGTTGCTATTAAACAGATTACCGTATATATTGAGAACATTTTTTATTTCTTTCAATTTTCTTTTACGAATTCACGGTAAACGACAAAGTGCTTTTTTTAATGTCTTCAGCTTTCAAAAATCTCAACATTTAAATCAATTATAATATACTTTGCTCAGAATTAATAATAATAACACATATATGGGGTGAGAGATCATAATACTAATATATATATATATATATATATATATATATATATATATATATATATATATATATATATATATATATATATTTCTCCTCGTATATCTTTCGAAATTTGCATTTAAAATATAAATTAATCCAAAAGTGAACAATTTGTGAACATCTGACGATTGCTTGATTTTCACTACATTTTTTAACAACAATTATATATGCACCTTCTGCACCAATAATGTCAATACAATACCAGTCTCGCATTTTTATTATTTCATATGGAAAGATTTTTACCTCAGTCTAGGAGGAATTCTCAAACAAGAAAAATTAAAAATAACGAAAACCAAATAGTTTCATCATTTTCTAATACTTATTCTGAACAAATTTATAATTACCTCAGTCTAGGAAGAATTCTCAATACATGAAAAGAGTAGAGAAAACGAAGCACAAATAGTTTCTGCATTTAAAAATTTTATTTATAAAATTTACTCTTTCTTTTTTGGAAACTAGGGGATGTATTGTTCTTTTAACTGAAAGCTTGGGGGCTGACAATTTCATCTATCAACTAAAAGAAAAAGTAATACTTCATATTGTCCGACTTTTTTTCATATATTATATGCTTAACTATAACTAAACATTTCAGAAATAAAATAGCATTTCAATAATTGATGAGACAAAAATAGAAATTACATATTTCGGCCACCGCACTGAAATAACACGCATTAATAATATTAAATGCTTCCAGTCCACTTGTAAATGTTCCTGATGCCTATGTATTTTTTTTTAACAAAATTACCTAGATCTAGAAGGATTTCTCCTCTGTGGGTAAACTCCAGAACTAATGGTTTCAGCATTTTCCACTAATTTTTCATAAATATTTAATCGTTCTTTTGTGGGGAGGGTCTCCGTTTTATACTGAAAATTGGATGCTGGCATACCATCAGTCCACTTCATTTTTAACTGTTTTTAATGTACATGAGAATATTGTTCGATTTTTTATGCTATTTCTTATCATTTCACGTTGTTTCTTATGTTACCTACCGTTTCATAAAACTAGAGAAATAACACTAACCTAAATTAAATGTTTCCAGTTCACATGTACATGCAAACGCAAAACAACGTTTCAGGTGAATTTTCCGAGAGGAGGGGTGCACACGTACTTGCAAACAAAAAATATTTTTTACACAATAAAACAGGAGAAAAAAACTTAGCAATTTAATTAGCATCCTTTATATCTTCTCAGGCAACGTCAAGAACAGGTCTTGCTAGTATATATATATATATATATATATATATATATATATATATATATATATATATATATATATTCTTATAATATATACCAATCCTTATTTAAGAAGCTCAATGTAACTAAAAATTCAAAATGGCGTAATGGAAACATATAAGGTATTTACAGCTTCTCTTCCAATTTTCGAATTTCAATCATGTCAAAACGCACTTTATTTCCTTTTGACGGATTGATTGTTGCTATTTCTTCTGATGAGTGAAGGGTATAGTAGATTCATTGATTGATATAATAATTAAGTCATTGATTTTGCACTACAAAACAGATACTGTCAAGAATTGTAAATGTCAACTGAATTAAAGGAATAAATTATAAGATGGTCAACATCATGAACTTTGGAATATAGTCTTTTGTCATTTATTCACTATATATATATATATATATATATATATATATATATATATATATATATATATATATATATAATGAAGATTCTAGAGATATCTTTATACAGAGAAATTAGCATTTCATCAACGTAAGGAATCATCAGGCTAAGTACATCGAATTTGTGTTACTCATTGTTTTTATATATTTATGTGGTGTTTAGTCTAGCTACCCTTACCAGTTAGATTCGTTGTTATTCCCTCCCACAGAATATTTTCATAGGTTAAATTTTCTGATTTTTCCTTTTTATTCCCAATCTCTTGGTGTTGGTTTCAACAAATGCAGCAATTAACCAAATGGAAAATAATTGTGTATATCACAAATAAAATCTATTTAGAAAGGCCTCGACCTTTTTTCTATGAAAAAAAAACTAAGTTACAATTGTAAGATTTAATTATGAAATAATAATGACGCTGAAATTTCATAGTGTACAAGTGTGACAGAGATAGTAGATATGTGTATGAGAGTGAAAATTCCTCCACCTTCTTTAATGCATGACCGTTTTTTTAAATGGCAATTATGACTAAATATTAAATTCGAAGAAAGAGAATTAAAGTAATTTAGATCAATACACGGTAACAATCAATTGCTGCAATGATTTATCTATGTGTGTTTTGTTTTTTACCAAACCTATCGAGCACTTACATTGAGTGGGGATAAACTAACTTTACTTTGTATATGAGATATATAATTTTAATGAAAGGCAGAATAGATAAAATAATTATTTTTAAAAACTAATGACATTTATTTAAACATATTTTAAAGGGCTTCATAATTTTAAAAAAATACTAGCAAAAAACTACCCACTTTTTCGACAGCAATTAACTTAGCTGCAGCCTTTATTACAGAAAAGCAAAGAAACCACAAACATTCCACTTCAACGTAGATTCCATAAACAAAGCTTCTTTCTTAGAACTCCATACCTGTGGACTCTCTTCCGTTTGTTTGCTTTCCAGCTGATTACAATATGGTCGCTTACTTATTACTTAAGGGGAACGGCTCATCAAGAACTTATTTACGTTGGACTTGAGTCCAACGTAAATAAGTTCTTGATGAGCCGTTCCCCTTAAGTAATCCAATTTACCAAATTAGTTCAGCATTTACCAAACTAACGATTACTATGATATTGTCCCATTGACTACTGTACACTATTTAACCCTTATCCTCAAGTAATCTTTGGCCCTTGATAAGTGGTAACATTCTTTGTGAAAAAGAAGAAAAAAATCCGAATAGAGAGAAGGGGGGGGGGGGGAAAGGCGTATATTTACGTTTTTTTAAATATTTTTTTGTATTTTTACTAAATATATTTTTAATGATTTTAAGCTATTATTACTTGCTGTTGTCCTCCAGGTGAAGACATATTACCTTCTATCCTCCTTTTTAATAAATAGGGTCTCCCGATCGAATAGCTTATAATCCAGAAACCGTGACGCACGCACGTGCGTTAAAGGCATTATGGTATTAATATCTAGATTATTTAAGTGTTGGGCGTTTTTGTTTGTCGATATTAAGAACAACACATCGGCAGCGTGATTCATAGTAAATAACCAAACAAACGTTTACCATTATGTAAACATAGTTTTAATGATTTTTTTTCCTGAGCGATCCATCAGGCAATGTTGTGATTTCAGACCCAGGGACTTCTGTTTAAAAATAAGTAACCGTTTCCTTTTTTTTTTTTTTTCTTTTTTTTTTAAGTTAAATATCAAGATGATGAGGGAAATAGAAAACAAATGTGCATCCATATAAAAATAAAAAATAATTATTATACAATAATATTTTTATTATTCATATTAAACGAATTATTATTATAATATATATATATATATATATATATATATATATATATATATATATATATATATATATATATAATGTTATTTTATAAACTCCATCATGAAAAGTTTCCAAAAAGAGTATACGATTAAACTCAGAACTCCACCTTCTAACGTAGACCCCTACTACCATCTCCTTCTCCAGTATTAGGGGTCTACGTTCCAACCTTCCAGAGGATGAAACCCAATTACAGTAGACTAACCCAGATTTATTATTCCTAAGCAAAACTGGCATTGGACCGACTATTTCCACAGATGAGTCCATAATTAAAGAATACTCTAAATCTAAAATCTGACCTCTAAGAATCGCTATCGTCATGGAATATGTGCCTACATGAGAGATGGCTTTCCTAGTGGTAGTGACATCTCCAGAAAAGATCCTAAATTAATCTACATGTGCTTATGGATTGCACTTGGTAACACCACTCCGCTTATATTTTGCACTCTATCACCCATACAACAGCAGAGTTACTATCTTTAAGAGCAAATTGACTACATCCTATCTACTCATCCTTCGGCTAACATTCACGACTGTGGAGACTTCAATGTTCACAATGTGGAATGGTTAGCTCACTCAAACAAGACATATGATGAGGGGAGATTCTGTCACGATTTCTCAATTGTTTATGACCTAACTCAAATTGTTTACGAACCCACCCGTGTGCCCGACACAGATGATTAGTATGCAAGTCTGCTAGACCTTTTTCTCAAAACTTGCCCTGAGCTATGTTCATTCTCCGTTCTGAGCCCACCGAGACCTTTAACCACTCGGTTGTATCAGTTAAGATAAAAACAAAATATAATGTTCTCAGATGTATCTCTCCATCGTGCAGCATATTGATACTCTGTGCATGACTAGGATAGCTTTTGTACATTTATATCAGATATACCCTTGTGTTCAATGTATAAAACGAACATGTCCTCTATTGTATCAGACCTAACAGAATGGTTAATTATAGGTATAGACTACTTAATACCCTCCAAAAACTTCCAGCAAAAACCTAACAGCCAGCCCCGTATTTAAAAATTCAGGTGATCAGTCATTTCCCTCTAAGTACAGACTAATAAGTTTCCTGAGGATCATGCATAAGTAGCTGAAATCTGTGTTAAATAGAAGTAGTCAACCATCTCATCAATAATAACCTCCTCAGTAACATGCAATATGATTTCCGTTCTGCTAGATCTACAGCAGATATGCTTACAGTTATATCCCATATAATTAGTGAATCTCTCAGCAGAGTCTTCCTTTCTAGGGCAATTGCTCTTGACATATCACAAGCCTTTGATAGAGTATGGCATGAAGGTATACTTCACAAGATCTTCAGTTACAGTATAGCTGGAAATGTCTTTTCAATTATTAAATCATTTCTCTCTGATAGGTTCATAAGAGTAGTGGTTTATGGGCATAAATCAGAAGCTCACAGTATTAATGCTGGAATCTCTCAGGGGTCCATCCTGGGCCCAAACTCTCTTCCTGATCTACATTAATGATCTCCTAAATCACATCCTAAGAAAATTAAAAAAAAAAAAATATTTGTTTCTGAAATAAAAATAAAGATTTTTACAGAAATGGTTAGTTAATATCTATATTAATGAAATTGCATTAAAGTTTTACCCAGTAAATTACAACGCTATTTGAAATGTTCAAATTTAACAAGTAGAACGATTTCATTGGATAGTTATATTTATTAATAATCCAATGAAAATTAATAGTGAATCTTGAGAATTATCTGTTACTGAAAGATACAGATCATATAAAATATGTAATCGACGAAATCGATAGGACTATCTTCCTTTTTATCCCCCAATTTATCAGAGACAGACCTATGTTTTCAGTGGTGTTCGTCCATTAGTCCGGACAATTGCCAGAAAGCCGTTCATTAGTTTTTCCTGAAATTTTGCCACAAATTTTATTTCATTAAATAGATGTGCACAGTAAAAAATATTTTTTTGCAAAAATTCCAGTTGCGTCCCCAGGAGCTCAAAAGAGATCAAAAATGCCCCAGAATGGCCAAAAATGACATATTTTGCCTCATAACTTTTGATCCATCCATTAGATTTTTCTGAAATTTGGCCAAAATTTGCAACCCATTATTCTTAATATAAATCCAGTATGGATAACCCTGACAAAATTCTGGTTCGTGTCCCCAGGGACTTTCAGTGCTAAAAACGCCTGTTTTTGTGGCTCTTTTTTCATATTTCTCAACAAAAACTTAATATGTCTGACTATATAGTGGTTTTTCAAAGTGGTCAACTCAAATATACATGTGTTAAGGCCTGAAACTGCACCGTATCCATTTACACTAGGATTCGGCGTCCCTAGGCGCTCAATAAAGGTCAAAAATGGCCAAAAATGACACTTTTTGCCCCATAGTGTTTGATCCATCCATTAGATTTTCCTGAAACTTGGCCAAAATGTGGAGGACATTGTTCTTAATCATCCTAATTCAGGATTCAGTATGGCTGACCCTGGCAAAATTCTGGTTTACATCCCTCTGGGACTTTTAGGGCTAAAAAACATACCTTTTTGGAGCTCTTTTTTCATATTACTCAAAAACTTGATATGTATGTTTATATATAATGGTTTTTCATGGGGTCTAAATTCAAATATATATGCCTTAAGACGTGAAACTACATCGTTTGTCCATTTTTAACTGGTGTTAGGCGTTCCCAGTAGCTCAAAAGGGGTCTCAAATGCCCTAAAATTGCCAAAAATAACACTTTTTACCCCATAACTTTTGCCCCATCCGTTAGATTTTTCTGAAACTTGGCGAAAATGTGAAGGCAACGTTGGCCCTTCACACTTCTCACATTCATCATTTCTTCACTATTTTTTGTAGCATCATCTCACATGCAACATCAGAGGGAGACCATGGACGTGCAGCTTGTTTTTTTTTTTTATAAAATAATTTTTGTAAATGATTGACTATTCAGAATGAAATATTTGCACAGAACGTATCAATGACACACTTTGCGAAATAGACTCAGTTTTATATTTTCAGTATAAAAATTGCAATTTATTTTTATATCAATATTTTCGTTGCAACAATGTGTAAGTGTGAATGATTATTGATATACACAGTATTTCAATCACATCTTGCTTGCAGGTGTTTGCTAGAAGGATTACCAGAAGCTTTTTTTGTGTTGAAGCTTGCAATGTAATGACACAGAATAAATCACAAAAAAATATTACCAGAATTCAAAGTGATCAACTATGAATCACCAGGTGAGATTTTTCGAAACACAAACGATTGAAACCAGTAAGGATACCTGCCACTAGACACTAACTTTTTGTCCAACGAATTGACCTTTTCGAAAATTGATCATTTCTATTAGTTAAGTTCCATCTCTCTCTCTCTCTCTTTCACATTATATACGTGTGTGAGGGGGGGGGGGGGAAGCAGTATGGTGTTGTGGTTACAGGCACGTACTGTGGGCTAGCTGTTCTGGGTTCAAATCCTGTTGGTGTTACTGCATCACTTTCACTAATACCTTTCAGAAATGTATGAGTTAAGTAGGGAAGACTAGACTGAAGCTTTAATTGTACAAGTAGTCTAAAAAGAAATGGGATATTGTTTTTATTACTCAAGAAATGTTTGTTAATAAGAGATGTGGTTGGTTATTGTGCAAAACTTGCTTCACTTTAGATTCCACTGATATATATGGCACAATCACATTGACACAATACTCTTGATAGCCTTGGCGAAGCATCAAGTATTCAGTTTAATTCAGGATTTGAATTACACTATAAACTCGTATGATGAATTCAGTCTCGGCTGCGGCTGCATGTTATGTTTTTTTTACGTTACGATAGCCATTGCTTTCTGAGTTTCTTTTGTTCATAATTTTTTTTTTTGCTTTCATGTAAGTTTTGAGGAGTTCACACACACACACACGCATACACGCATACACATGTATATGTAAATGGACTCCCATCAAAATCTGGTGTATGAGTTGTCTGCGTTTTGATGGTCTTAGGAATCTTCTGGCTGTTTTTGTAAACAACCAGAAAATGCTGACATGAAGCCAGAGATTGGGTCGTAAACTGAATAAGTGTCGTATAGTGGGGTTCTGTATAACACGGGAGCAGGGTGGGGCTTGTATGTATGATGTGTTTATTGACGTGTATATATATTTGATCATCTAATTATCAATGTCCCTATTGATCTTCTAGTGATTATATAAACAGGATATATAACAGTTCAACAAAAAAGGAAGGATAATTGTTTCCGGGGTTTTACATACTCCAATGAGGAAACATACTTTGGTCCATCTTTGGTCTTGATTTGATGATTCCTTGGAAAAACTCCAAACGAAGATTCATACGATCTGAAGCTTTGGTGGTATTTACAGCAGCTTTATTTCGTACGTTTCCCCCACTGGAAAGCTGCAACGCTGGTCCTAGATCTTTTACTATCGGCATTTTCCCCTACTTGGATTCATTGCTGTCCACAAAAGTTCTTCTCCCTCTGTCTTCAACTGAGTCTGCTCTCTCGCTCTGACTTCTGTTATATAATGGTTTTTATTAGTATTATTGTTATTGTTCGTATTTTTTTGTTGTTATTGTTCGTTGTTATGAATGCATGTTAGAGTCTTAGAGTCTTAGTGAGATGTTGTTGTTGAGAGGGATGTTGTTGTAAGAGAGATTGTTCGTGTTATGAAGTTTTTCATATATATAAAATGTTCATACTTAGACTTGTAATAGAAGCTCTTTGAGTGATGAGATAGTGTTGAGACAGTCTTAGTGTTCATATTGTGTATGTAAGATGTGTATGTAAAGACATTTTAAACCACATGATATACAAGACATATAATAACAATTTTCACTTTACCTTTTGGTAGAATTACAACACAAAGACGACGTTTATAAAAACACATGATGGGTTTATTTCTTCTTCCGACCGGCCATGTTTTTCTGAGTCAAGAATTCAAAGCTTCACATTCTAAGTTTCAAAAGTGACCGCCTCGCTTCTAGACGTTCGAATGTCCATGTCTGGACTGCCGTCTGTCGTCCTCAGACTCCCTCCCAGTTTCTCCTCGCTTAACTCTAAAGTTTTTAACTATATCGAGAACTTCCCATTTTCGATGACGTCATACACATGTTAAAACATGTGTCTTCTTTCACGTGTTCTGGAAATGCGTGTCCAAAACATTTTCCTTTGTTTACAAAAGGAATTTTAACCT
>NC_136483.1:16134377-16341877 GCF_053919585.1 Euprymna scolopes | reverse complement strand
GAATATCATTTTTAAAATTGGGTATCAATGATTTTTTGAAAGTTGCGAAAAAAGAGCATGCAAATATCTGAATTTATATAACTGAGAAAAATATGATTACTTACTTGTTGTATAATTTATTTTCGGTGCATGCTTGACGGAACTATGCGTTTTTTCCTCTTTCAAATGTTCGTCTTTACTTTTGTAAGCATGAACTGTATGTAGTTATAGCGTCGAAGAATTTTTTTTCCAAATGAATTTCAAAATCAGAGAGCTAAATGAAGGCGACATTCAGACTACACGCCGAATGTGTAAATTTGACCTCTTGTTGACCTTAAGCGTCGCCACTCTTTTTTCAATGCGATATTCCAACGGTCTCACAGCTAGAGATTAAAGAATTCACAAATGATGAAACATAGGTCATTCTAAGTAACCGCATATTTGACAGTCGTAAAATAAATAAATTTTTCCCGTTTCTTTATTTAAACAAATTTTATCGATTCGCGGACGAGACATTTACGACTTTTAGTCGCCCAAGAAATTTTCAATCAATTGTGGCGACCGGTCCTGTAAAGTTTCAAAGGTTGCATATATATATATATATATATATATATATATATATATATATATATATATATATATACCCATATTTATATACATATATAGATATATACATATATATACGTACATATATATACATACAAACATATATATATATACATATATATATATATACATATATATACAAGCATATATATATATATACATATACATACAAACATATATATATAAATACAAACATATATATACATACATACAAACATATATATATATATATACATACAAACATATATATACATATACACATATATATACATATACATACAAACATATATATACATATACATACAAACATATATATATATACATATACATACAAACATATATATATATATACATATACATACAAACATATATATATATACATATACATACAAACATATATATATATATACATATACATACAAACATATATATATACATATACATACAAACATATATATATATACATATACATACAAACATATATATATATACATATACATACAAACATATATATACATACATATACATACAAACATATATATACATATACATAAAAACATATATATACATATACATACAAACATATATATACATATACATACAAACATATATATACATATACATACAAACATATATATACATATACATACAAACATATATATATATACATATACATACAAACATATATATATATACATATACATACAAACATATATATATACATATACATACAAACATATATATATATACATATACATACAAACATATATATATATACCTACAAACATATATATATATACCTACAAACATATATATATCTACATACAAACATATATATATATATATACATACAAACATATATATATATATATACATACAAACATATATACATACAAACATATATATATATACATACAAACATATATATATATATACATACAAACATATATATATATACATACAAACATATATATATATATATATATATATATATATATATAAAATAAAATATTTTGCTAATTCCTACCCTCTGATGAGAAGGAAAGTATTTCTTCGAAACTCCGCGGATTAAGGACTATCCACTTATAAAGTGTTTCCTTTTCAGATTAAATATATTTTAACTCTTTTTCAAAGTGTTTTTAACATATTTTATTAACTATTTGCTCTCATACATACATATATATATATATATATATATATATATATATATATATATACACACATAGATTATATATATCTAATTTTAAATAAATAAGAATGTAAATATACAAACTACTAACTATAGTGGGGGTGATAAGTAGTTAAATGGATTAATCCAAATCTTATAAATACAAGACTGATAAATTAAAAAATTAAAAAATGTATCCATTTTAAATGTGGAAATTGATGAATCGCACAGGTAAGAAATTCATTTTTATACTATGAAAAGGTTAGTAATTACAATTAAGAATAGGAAATTGGGGAAAAAAAAAAAAAAAAAAAAAATTGTTGTAACTTGTCTTCTTCCTAAGATTAAGGGTGGTGGTGTTTGATCAACACTGCTGGGGAGCCATGATGTAATACACTGTTTTGTTTTTAAATCCCCGAAACAGTGTTTCATGGTAAACAACTGATGATCCCTTAAAAAATATAAAAATTGGTATTATAGTAAATTTGAGAGTTGATGCAGTGATTGCAGGTGATTAAATGACTTACTGACTAGATGTTTGTTTTTTTGTTTTTTTAATGAATGATAAAAAATAATTTTTTGTGTGGTTTCAAATGTTAAAAACTTCAAAGACTGTATATATTTATATATATATATGTATGTATATATGTATATATTTATATATATATGTATGTATATATGTATATATTTATATATATGTATGTATATATGTATATATATATATACTTATATATATGTATGTATATATGTATATATATATATATATTTGTATATGTATATATATGTATGTATATATGTATATATATATATGTATATATGTATGTATATATATATATATATGTATATATGTATATATATATATATTTATATATGTATGTATATATATATATATATGTATATATGTATATATATATATATTTATATATATGTATGTATATATATATATATTTAGATATATGTATGTATATATGTATATATATATATATATTTAGATATATGTATGCATATATGTATATATATATATATATATATTTAGATATATGTATGCATATATGTATATATGTATATATTTATATATATGTATGTATATATGTATATATATATATATTTAGATATATGTATGTATATATGTATATATATATATTTAGATATATGTATGTATATATGTATATATATATATTTATATATATGTATGTATATATGTATATATATATATTTATATATATGTATGTATATATGTATGTATATATGTATATATATGTATCCATATATGTATGTATATATGTGTGTATATATATTTATATATATATGTATGTGTATATATGTGTGTATATATATCTATATATGTGTGTATATATATGTATATGTATATATATATATGTGTGTATATATATGTATATATATATGTGTGTATATATATGTATATATATGTATGTATATATGTATATTTATATATATGTATATATGTATGTATATATATATATATTTATATATGTATGTATGTGTATATATATGTATGTATATATTTATATATATGTATGTGTATATATATGTGTGTATATATATATATGTATATGTATATATATGTATATCTATGTGTGTATATATATGTATATATGTGTGTATATATATATGTATGTATATATGTGTATATATATGTATATATATGTATACATGTATATACGTATATATACGTGTATATATATGTATGTATATATATGTATATATACATTTGTCTTTGCATAAGCAGTAGTTTGTTGCTACACAGTCATTAGCATGTTTCGGTCTACCAGTATTTTCTAACTAGAGACCTGATCAGGCAACAACCCTTATTTCTGAAAACGGAATTCAAAGGTGTTGAATTCCGTATTTATTTTATATCTTTTATCATTCATTACGGCATATCGACCTTTTTTTTTTCTTTTTTTTTTTAAATATTTTCTTGTAAACTTTAGTTTTCTGTGTGCGTGTGTGTTCAAATATTTTTTTTTTCGTTTTGTTCACATTTCTCTGATCATGTAATATTTTTTCCGTGTTTTATTTATTTATTTTTTTTATTTAATATCTTGGACCCTTTTATAACGTTGCGTTTCTTTTTTTATTATTTTTCCGTGGTAACCGAAGTTCTTTTTTTTTTTTAACCCACCCTTGCTAGGTCGTCTGGTCGCTTACGGCACCAAAATGTGTTTCTTATATAGGTTTCATTATTATTATTAATGTTGTTATTATTATTATTATTATTATTATTATTATTATTATTATTATTATTTTTGTTGTTATTGTTCGTTGTTAGGAAGTCTTATTAAAAGTTAGTCTTAGAGAGTCTTATTAAGAGAGATGTTACGTTCTGTGTTCGTGTTATGAAGAGATTCATATATATAAAATGTTCATACTTAGAAGTGTAGTAGAAGCTCTTAGAGTGAGGAGACAGTGTTGAGACAGTCTTAGTGTTCACATTGTAGATATGAGATGTAGAGACATTGTGTATGTGAAGACATTTTAAAACACATGATATATAAGACATATAATAACAATTTCACTTTACCTTTTAGTAGAATTACAACACAAAGACGACGTTTATAAAAAGACATGATGCGTTTATTTCCCTGGACCAGTCGGTGATTTTCTTGATGCGTTTATTTCCATGGTTTTCTTAGTCAGGAATTCAAAGTTTTAGATTCTATGTTTCAAAGGTGACCGTCTCGCTTACAGACGTTCGACTGTCCATCTCTGGACTCCAGACTGTCGTCTGTCGTCCTCAGACTCTCTCGCTTAACTCTAAAGTTTCTAACTATATCGAGAACTGCCCATTTTCCATGACGTCATACACATGTTAAAACATATGTCTTCTTTCACGTGTTCTGGAAATGCGTGTCCAAAACATTTTACTTTGTTTACAAAATGAATTTTAACCTATATTTCCAGTAACCTATATTTCCAATATGTTAAAAACATGGTTATTAAATTATCCTATAGTTGCATTCCTCAATTCAATTTCATAACAGAATTGACAAATGCACATTCCTTTTCTTAAAACTATTTTATCTCTAAGCTAAACAATGGTTTGTTTTTACATTCCATTTTCTAATTCTCTCTCGTAATCTATTTTTAAACCTAAATTACGAGGTTCGAATTTTGTCTATCTGTTTCATTTTTACATTTAACTACTTCCTTATTTTTATACTTACATGAAAAGGAGACAGCCCTTATCATGTAACATATATATGTATGTATATATATATATATATATATATATATATGTATGTATATATATGTATGTATATATATGTATGTATATATATGTGTGTATATATATATGTATGTATATATGTATGTATGTATATATATATGTGTGTATATATATATGTATGTATGTATATATATATGTATATATATATATATGCATGTATATATATATGTGTATATATATGTATGTATATATATATATGTATGCATATATATGTATGTATATGCATGCATATATATATATATATGTTTGCAGATATATGTACGCATATATGTATATATATATATATATATACACGTGTATATATGATGATGATTGCTGACATCTTTCCAGATGATCGCCCTCACATTGAGTTCTCCAATCTTGTCGTCCCTGCCATCTCAGATGACTCTACACTCCCGCTGCAGATTGCACATACGTATATATATATACACATATATATATATATATATACGTATATATATATGTATATATATATATATATATATATATATATATATATATATATAAATATAAATATAAAGTCTATACGTAAAAATGAATTATTATTATTTAATATATTAAATAATAATTATTCATTTTTACGTATAGACACTTGTTTCACATCAGTGTAGGATAACTTCCTGCCAATCATGCAATTCAAATCCATTCACAAAGCTACGTTTTCTCTCCATTTGCCGAGTCTCTATCTCAGGGCTACCACACATTTTGCATGGGAATGAATGGAATTAAGAAGTATTACCCGTCAATTTCGAGCGAGTACATTAGGTAATCTACAGTGTTCGCACGAGTGATAGTCGTAAGCATTGCAGAGACGCTTGTTGATTGCTTTAATTATAACTCTGCAAACAGTATCCATCCTTAAGTATTCTTAAAGGGGCTTGATAATTGTAATTATATCAGAATATTTCATTTTTATTTACAGCCTCTAGTGTTTCATGCTTACGCAATTATCAGTGTAGGGTAACAATTCCTGCCGGTCATGAGATTCAAACCCAGTCACAAAGCCACCTTTTGCTCCATTTGCCGAGTCTCTACCTCAGGGCTACCAAACAATTGCCATGGGAATGAAGGCAATTAAAAAAAACGCTGAATTTGAGCGAGTACAAAAGGTAATCTAGAATGTTCGCACGAGCGGAAGTCGTGAACATATCATAGACATTAGTTGATTACCTTACATTCCACGAATTCATGTTAAATAATGTGAGAATGATACAAGTTTAGAAATTAGTGTTTTGCTGAGTTACTTGGAAATTTCGGTTAATTGCAACAATTAAAAAGGAGTTGTTTTTTTTTTTTTAAATATAACTCAATCCAAAAACTAAAGAATATTTTTACATATTTTTTTACTTTTTCCATTATAGCTGATAAAAAAATTAAATTTTTACCATTCTACTCAGATATTATGGTCATTGGAATTTATCATGATTTTTGTATATATGACAAAAAAAAAAAAATAGGACAAATGTGGTAAAACCAAATCCCAAATTGAACAGATTTTACAAATGTGCTAATTTCTCTTGTTTTTATGTTGTCTCTATAATGGTATTAAAGATTAAATTTCAGTTCTGCCATCGTCTTTGATGCCCTTTTTTATCCACATTTCCTTTGTTGCTTTCATTGGCATTTGTGCAATGCTGAAATAGGATTCCATTGACTTTTGGACAATGTTTTGCTAATGTCATAAATCATTGCTATTTTAATGAGATTCAATAGCATTGGACGACTTACACATCACATGAATTCTAGTGCCAAATTAAATTATATTAGTCCTCGTGCAAAAGAGCAGGACACAAAATGTTTTAAATAATAGAATAACAATAACAAATACTTTCGCTGGCGAGGACTACTATTGACCGTAACCAGTTATACAATCCTTTTGAAATTTTCATCTCTATTTTTCTCGTTATGCACTGAATATTTGTTAATGAAACCTATATGAAACATGTTCCTTATTAAATTTTAAAGATTTTCTATTCTGAAAGAAGTTTAAAAAAATTTAATCTAAAAAATTACTTTTAAGTTTTTGTTAAAATAAATTCAGATTTTCTCATTATTCAGACCTGTATTACAAAGAGGGGGTTGCAAAAATGAGTTGTGGTGTGAGCAGAAATACAAACTGAAACAGAGAGAATATTCAGACCTGTAATAATACAAAGAGGGAGTTGCAAAAATAAGTTGTGCTGTGAGGAGAAATACAAACTGAAATAGAGAAAAGGAGAGTTTTAAAATATAATCTTAAAAAGATAAGATGCAAGTTAGAAAAGCATTTCATCCAAGGCATGAAAATTGTTAAACAAATTTATTTATCTTCAAAGTGCACTTTTATAAATTTGACAAAGTAAGGTATAAAAATTTAATTTAAATTGAATCAAAAAATTACCTTGGATTTATTTTATGCAATGTACATTTTGTTGCAATTTAAAAACATTATCTTTCATCTAGCAATTAATGATATAGATATAAAATTCTCAGTGATTTTTTTTTAAAGTACAACAGAATGTACATTACATAAAATAAATCCAAGGTAATTTTTTGATTCAATTTAAATGAAATTTTTATACCTTACTTTGTCAACTTTATAAAAGTGGAC
This sequence comes from Euprymna scolopes, assembly GCF_053919585.1. Classification (NCBI taxonomy): domain Eukaryota; kingdom Metazoa; phylum Mollusca; class Cephalopoda; order Sepiida; family Sepiolidae; genus Euprymna; species Euprymna scolopes. Next base: position 16,334,284 of record NC_136483.1, on the reverse strand, counting down.
TTGAATCTTGTACCTTTATTTTTAAAGCCTATAGTAAAAACATTTTGTTTAACAATTTTCATGCCTTGGATGAAATGCTTTTCTAACTTGTATATATATATATATATATATATATATATATATATATATATACTAGCAGAACTACCCGTCATTGACTGGGTTCAAAAACAGTCTACAGAAAATGGACTGTGATTGATGAAATTATAAGTTATGAAAATGAAGGGGTTGTAAAGAGATAGGTGTTGATACTCAAAAAATTTTACCCTAAGCAAAATATGATGAAAGTAAAGATAATTTTCGCGAAAATATATTATTTTATATCAACTTTGTTTCCATTCGTAGCCAAGAGTAACCAACAAAATGATGTTTCCTTACAAAGAGAAAATGTTATATATATATATAATAATATAAATATACAAGAAATAAATGTTACGATCTATATATATAAAAGCGAAAATGTGTGTATGCATGTATGTATGTATGTTTGTATGTGTGTCCGCTAAAAACTTTCGACAGACACGACGAAAATTCACAAACTCAGAATGATATTGAAGCTCCGTCCTTCGCTCGAAAAATATCGAAAAATTGGCCAAAAACGTTCATTTTTTTCACCCCGAAATCGACAATTTTCGACAGGGGGGGTCAACAAAAACGGCCCTCTCTTGACAACGACCGGTTCTACGCATGCGTCAGATGACGTCATGACCTTATTCACTTTAAATAGTTGAAAAACTGACTAAATTTCATGTACGTCGCGTTAGCTCAGTTGGGTAGCGCGTTGTTTCGTTACCTAAACTTTTTGGGTTCGAATCGTGGTGTAAGATGTCTTCTTTTTTTTGTTTTCGATTTTTTAAATTTAAATATTGAACCAATGTTATTTAAGCCATTTTTCACATAACGTTCGTTTTTCTGTTTTTTTTTTTACTTCGCTTATCCACCCCCGACCACACACCCAAAAACACCCGGGTACCCACCGATTTTTTAAATTTTAATATCGAAACAGGCTTATTTAAGCCATTTCTTTTTTGTTCTTTCGATTTTTACATTTAACATCGTTCGTTTGCCTTACGTTAGTATTTTTGTGTTTTTTTTTCGATGTTTTGATTACCCCCCCCCCGCGTAAGTTTTAACGTTGTTTTCTTTTTTACTTCACTTATAACAAACAAACCTGGTCATTGACCTCATTTGCTGAATAGCTATTGCTCTACGTCAATTTGGTTCTTACTTAAATAAATTCAAACATCTTTCAGTAACTCATTTTGGCTGGCCGATTTTATTTTCAAACTTCGCCTCGGGGCTTCGGGTTCGATCCTACCAACTTTTACCCCCCCCCCTCCGGTTTCTTTTTTATTTAACAGCACACATACCTCCAAACACCCGAGCAACGCCGGGTACCCCCGCTAGTATATTATAAAGTTGAGAATTCAAAATCAAAAATAAATGAATATATATATATATATATATATATATATATATATATATATATATATATATATGACTTGGGTGCATCGGCTATAACCAAAACCCAAACTTATGAAGAATTGTTGGTAAAATTATTTATTAAAAGAAATGGAAGGTCATCTATAATATAAATCTCACCTGTCTGTTTAAATGTATGTATGTATGTATGTATGTATGTATGTCTGCCTGAAGCTTTCAACAGAGGCGATAGATTTTCACGAGATCAGTATCATTTTTACACTTGACGCAGCAGCAACAGGGGGTTTTTTCAGGGCTTTTCCGCCTTCAAGGTACAGGTTCGAGCCTGCCTGCCTACTACCACTTTTTTTTTCTTGCTCAACACACACCTCCAACACCCGGGCAACGCCGGGCACCCAGGTTAGTAACAATTAAACAACAGTCACTCGAAAGGAAAAAGATGTAAGCGTGACACACAAGACACATGTTATCATGTTAGTATATAAGTAAACGTGACTTACCTTATCACTTTACTGCAGTTTCACAGAATATCCGATCATCATAAGTATATATAATAAATTCCTTAAGATTATTATGCATTTGAATACAAATTCCAAATTTTTATATCCAAATATATAAAAACTTATTCAAAAAATTTATCGATACATTTTTGATGAACAGATAATCTATAACTGCAGTAATTTATTATTGTTATAAACCTCTATCTGAAAAGATACCAAGCCCCTTGTTATATATGTCTGTGTTATTATGGAAAACTCCACAAATACACTTATGACACAATTCTATACAGTCATCACTTAACTGGTGGAGAAAGTGGGTCTTGCTCTCCATAATGCCTTATCCATTAAAATCACGTTTTGAAATCATCTGATAATTAAGACTGTCATCATTATAATCAAGTGACTGCTAGATTAGTTAATGATCCGAGATAGATATTTATGAACATAGATTTGGTAATTATATAAATCGATTAGGCAATTAAGTGATGTTAGACAAGGTATGAACAGACATAGATTGCCGATTCGTTCATTAATTAACTGAGATACTTTATCAACAGATAAACAGACTATCATTAGTATATCACATTGGAACACCAGTTCTCATCATCAGATTACTGAAGTTAAGCAACACTGAGCTAGGTCAGTATTTAGATGAGTGACTGTTTGGGAATATCAGATGCTGTAATGTAGAGGTAGCTGTAATATTACTTTCTCTAATACTCATCTCGTCTGACTATGAAATAGTAGAGTATACTATACTCTCAAGTCTTAATAGAGCAATTAGTTTAGATGTAAGAAAACTCTGAAATAATACCAATCCTTCTCCGCTTATCCCAGCACTGCTTATGGTCATCTTAGATCTGTCTGTCTGTTTGTCTGTCTGTCTGTCTGTCTGTCTGTCTCTCTCTCTCTCTCTCTCTCTCTCTCTCTCTCTGACCATAATTTTATTTATTGTAAATTTGGCACAATGCGATGAAATTGGGCAAATCAGTGAATCTGTTGATCTTTCGTTGATTATTGTATTCTTAAACTAGACACGTTCATTAAAACATGCACACTAGCAATAGCATTCAACACGTTTAATTATACATTGAATTGAACCTTTCATTCACCACAATACTACATTCATTCTATGGATTGCTCTGCTAAATACTAAATAATTGTATTACATTCTTCTGACAATTTCATTGATCTTAAGTAATGCTGACTCAAGAGAAATGTATTTAGTGACTGTACAAACCTTGCTGCACTATTCATTCCTCATAATGCAGTCATCCTATCATCCATTGTCTCTCAAAAGAAAAGGCGGTCAGAAATCATCGGTCTTTTTTCCATCTTTATCATCAGTAGGGTCAACACAAAGATAACACTAAACAAGCTCTTACTTTTGAGTATTCTTTTGTAATCATCAGAATAGATTGCCACAAATGAACTATGTCTTCGATTCTATCTTGGGTTTTATTCTTCAAAATGGCTGTACTACATGAATGAATTGATCACAAACATTATAGAATATTTATAATCTATATACTTATAAAACTCTGTGAATCTTGCTTGGTTTATTTGTCTTCATCCCATGGCGTGGTGATGTGACACAGGCATCAGAAAGTGGGATTAAAGAGCTAGGGCTATAGAGGAAGAGTACTCAAGAGCTTGTAAAAATATCTGGGTAGTCCTGTCAGTATTTCTCAGTAGCAACCCTCAGGTGATTGTCAATAGACTAACCCCTTCTCCAAGAGAGAAGGCAAACCTGGTAGGGTGGACCGCCTAGAACTGAACAGCATTAGCAACATTCCAGTCAACATGGTAAATCCATGTCAAAAATGGCCTAGACTGTTAACTCTGGGGATGAGGTAAAAAATCCACAGATTGCTTCCTTGTTTGGTATCTTGCTTGTTTGTCACCATCTATGCTGGACGGCATCACAAATGACGTCATGCACACATTTGACATCACAAAAACCTTTGTACATGCACCAGAGACAATCAGAAGTTTTAAAAGTTAGACTCGTAAGAATTTTAAGAGTCAGAGTTGGATTTTTTAATCTCCAAAGAATCAACATTCTAAATATTCCCAAACTTTCAAATGAGGAATCATATCAAAGTTGGATATTTTTTAATTCTAAGGGTCAGAGTTTGAACTTTTGGAATCCTTGAAACAAGGGTGAGATTTTGACCTTATACCTTTCACCTCTGTAACTCTGGTGGTCACTAAATGATGTCACAATCGAATGAGCTATATAAAGGGTAGTTGATAGAAGCAGTGGGACAAGGTGAATGGCTTTAATTATTAAAAGAGAGAGGAGGAAGAAAGATGGGAAGAGAGAACGGTAACAAATCACCAGATCCAACAGATGACAGGTTGCCTGGTATTTATTTTTTAACTTCATTTCACAACAATCAGTGATCAGTTGATTGTACTGTAAGTTCTTAGCATTAGTATGTTTGACATGACAACCTGATTTTTTTATGTCCTAGTGACATATGGCCAAGTGGTCCTAGACATTGTATCAAAGTTTACAGTTACCCAAAGATGCTGAGTTCAATCCTGAACGAAGGTAGTGAAAAGTAACATTCAAAACAGAGAATCAGCAACTATGTCCCAGAGCCTAGCTGGAGTCTGAACACGGTACCCCCATAATAATAATAAAGGGTTGGGTTCGAGACTCCTAACAAACGGTTCCCCAGTTTGATACAAAACACCTGATGAAAGCCGGAGGGCAAAACGGCCGAAACGTTGTGACTATAACAACCAAGATGAGGAAGTCAGTCCGACAATCTCAATAAATGAAGTGGTGAGTGTCTCAGAATCTTAGAGGAAACTGCAGCTGTTATCTCGCTGCTACTTTTGTTTGTCTAAAATCTAAATTTCCTTCTTTCTTATAACATCAACACCCAAATGATGTTCAATCATAAAAATTAGAAACTTATATAAAATTTATAAATCGATTAGACAAGGTATGAACAGGCATAGATTGCCTATTCTTTCATTAATTAACTGAGATACTTTATCAACAGATAAACAGACTATCATTAGTATATCACATTGGAACACCAGTTCTCATCATCAGATCACTGAAGTTAAGCAACACTGAGCTAGGTCTTTGAAATGTATTTTCTTTCTTTGTATAGGGATCTTTTTTATGAATTAGGTGTCTTATTAGCACTGTTGAAATAAATACTGAAAATCGATACATGAATATATATCTCCTTATAACATTTTATTTGTGTGTGTGTGTGTATATATATATATATATATATATATATATATATATCACATTTTCACCCCAAACAAGGCACAGTGCCATTTTGATGAAGGGGGCTACTATCTGGGGCATAATCTTCAGGGATACTATGTAGGGAGTTGAGCAGCAAGTTATCTGTTTACATTATACTTGAACTTCTGCATGTCAGTACAGTCAGGGAAGCAGAAACCTGGGAATGAATTCCCAAGCCAACAGTCCTAGGGAATAAACTATTAGAGTTAAAGACTTTCTGACATATGGAGATCTCTATTGTGTAGGAGTGGGATTTTGCTGCTTGTCGGGAGTATATATATTGTGTGTGTGTGTGTGTGTGTGTGTGTGTGTGTTAAACAAGAGTCAGGGATGGATTAGTGTCCCAGAATTGGATGTTTAACAATCTTTGCATTACAGAAAAAAAAATTTTTTTTTCTGTAATGCAAAGATGAAGAAAAAATATGAAAATAGTGAAAAGAAAAAAAGAGGCAATTATTAGCGTGTATGTACCGTTGTGGGCATTGGGTGAGATTCTGTTGATCATTTTCCTTTGCTCAATCAATCATACATTTACTTGCACCGCCGCCGGTAACAAGCATATATATATATATATCAATCAGTCGTTTTTCATTTGTCATGTTGATTTCATTATTAAGTGGTTCTTGGTTTGTATCACATTCAGTAACTGTCTGATCTTCTTTTTTTTTTTTAATTACATTTTCACCCCGAACAAGGCACATTGCCACTTTGATGTAGGGGGCTACTAATAGGGACATAGGCTACAGGGGTACTAGCTGGGGAGTTGGGCAGCAAGATGTCGGTTCACGTTACACTTAAACTTCTGCATGTCAGTACAGTTGGGGAAGCAGGAACCTGGAAGGGAATTCCAAAGTCTAGCGGTTCTGGGGAAGAAACTACTGAAGTAGAAAGCTCTCTTGCATCTAGGGATCTCAACTGTGAAGGGGTGGGATTTTACTGCTTGTCAGTTCGTCGGAACATTCACCATTAAAATATTTGTAGAACAGGCAGAGGGATGCTACATTTCGTCGATGGGGCAGAGGCTGAAGCTTGGATGACAGTTCAGGACCTATTAGGTTGGTGACTCTCTTTTGAACCTTGTCTAGGAGTGAGAGACTAGTAGCAGATGCACCGGCCCAAATATGACAACAATGCTCCATACATGGGCGAATGATGGCCTTATAGAGGTATAGGATACTTTCAGGCGTTAGTAGCTTTCTAGCACGTTAGAGAGAGCCTACCTTTTTTGCAGTGGTCCTGGCAATGCTCTCAATGTAATTGTTCCAACTCATGTTTCCTGTGAACGTTAGGCCGAGGAGTTTAAAAGAATGTTCTTTCAGATAAAGAATCTTTGGCCATTGCTATTGGTGGTAGAGAAGGTTTCTTGTAATTATTGAAGGAAACAAGTTTAGTCTTGGCAGCATTGAGTGTGACAATCCATTTTTGTCCCCATTCTACTACAGATTGGACGTCATCCTCTAGTGTTTCTGCCATTTCTTTAGATATGTGTTCATTTGTTTTCCTTTCGTATCTGTTATAGAGTGTGGTGTCATCAGCATATATACCCATCTCACAGACAATTTTGTTAGGGAGGTAATTTATGAATATTAGGAATAATAGACGTCCAAGAATAGACCCCTGAGGCACTCCCGCATTTATATCATATTATTTAGATGTATGACCATCGAGGACAACCTGGATTTCTCTCTTATCTAAGAAGGATTTAATTATGTTAAGTATTCTTCCAGTGATACCGTATGATCTGATTTTCCTGAGAAGACCTTCATGCCATACTCTGTCAAAAGCCTTAGATATGTCTAGAGCTACCACTCTACCCTCCCCTGCTTGGCAAGTAAATGGTATATACGCTCGGAAATTACAGTAAGAGTGTCTGCTGTGGAACAGGCTTGCCTAAATCCATATTGGTGGTCAGTCAGAAGTTTAGCAGCTGTAAGGTGATGGACTAGAGCTTGGTTAATTATGGACTCAAATATTTTGGCGAAAAGTGGGAGGAGACTAATGGGGCAGTAATTTACTGGGTCAGTTCTTTCACCAGAATTCTTGAAAACTGATACCACAGAAGCAGTTCCCAGCAGGCAGAAAAGCAAGATTCATTAAGGCATTTGTTGTAGAGTTTGGAGAGAATTGGAACTACTTCAGCGGAGCACTTTTTTAATCGCACAACTGAGATGAGATCAGGTCCACATGCTTTTGAAGTGTCAAGATTTTTTATGATAGCATGCACCTGAGAAGGGATGATTTTCAAATCGTCTAGTGTGGCTTCTATCCACAAAGGAAAGTCCAGAAAAGGGTGGTTAGCAGAGTCCAGTGTGGGGTTGGAGGCAAACTGATTGGCAAGCATGTTAGCCTTCTCGGTTGCTGAGCAAACAACCTCATGATTGTTGGATAGTGGGGAAATTGTTGATTGCCCATTATTTACTACATGGTTGTAGATTTTCCAGAAGTCACGGGTTCCTAATTTCTGTGCTTCGATGCGTTTTTTGGTGGTTTCAGTAAATTCTCTCTTAGCTGTCGTTATTTCTTTCTTACAGTTACTTCTGGCTTCTATATACTTCTGTTTGATTTGGACTTATGTGGGTTAAATTTGCAGTACGCATACTGCCTGTGCGCTATGGCAGCTGCACAAGTAGAAGTAAACCATTGGGGAGAGTGGGGTTTGCTATAGAATTTGTGCATGGGAACATGTGCTTCAATTGCCGCTTTGAACCATTCAGTGGTCTCATTTGCGCAATGTTCAGCAGAAAGTGAAAAGATATTTTGCCATGGGGCGTCGCTGATGAGATCCCTGATGGCTTCCCAGTCAGCCTTATTATATCTCGTTGTTTTGAGCAATGGCTCTTCAGTTTTGGCTCTAGAGTTTAAGGCGATTTACTTTTCCACTGCATGATCAGCGTTCCCAAGTGGGCTGTGGGCATTCGTTACACAGTCATCGGGAACTGTGGTCAAAAACAGATCTAAAAGTGATACGTGTTCTTGCTGGTCAGGGAAATGGGTTGGAAACGTAACCATCTGTGATAGGGAATGAGTTATAGAGAAGCTATGTGTTGTGCTACCAGCTGCGTCTGTGTAAGTAGAAAATCCAAGCCAGCTGTTTGGTGGACATTGAAGTCTCCAAATACATGCACTTGTGTGCTAGTGTCAAGGGAAAGTGCTGTATCTATGCTGTCAGAGACTTTGTTTATTAAGGTACAGTCCTGGGTCGAGGGAGAGTGGTAGAGAAAATAAAAGTAGCTAATGTTATGTTGCATGTTAAGTCTAAAGCACATAAAGGCTTGATCGTCCGATTCTAGTTTTGTTTCGTTAGTCAAGGGGAGGGTGTTTCGAATATGTACTCCAAGCCCGTGCATATGTCTGTCAGAGTCCTTACGACAGAGTGGGAGATATCCGGGCATGTTAAAGTAGTTAGAGGGGATGGAGGAGTGTAGGTGAGTCTCATTTAGTGCTAAGATATCCGGGGTGTTTGTTAGGAGAAATGCTTCCACATCATTTAAATTAGTTCTAAGCCACGGATGTTCATAAATGCAAACGTCAAGGGAGGAGGCAATTTGATTTTGTTTGAGTTTTGTCCTGGTTTAAGCGTAATTTTTTTTTTTTATTGTACTGTCGTCTTTTTAAAGAGTTTCAGTTTAGGTAAGGGGTGCTGAACAAGATCTACAACAGCTGGTTATGAAACTGTTGGAAACTCAGTTGATGCACACTTAATTTTCAAGAGCAGATGATTTTGCAGCACCCTCGTCTGCTTCATTTATATTTTCTTGTAGCAAGGGGCAGTATTCACAAAATAAGGTAATTTTCTTTTTTGCTATTATTTTTTTTAGCCATGTCTTTTATTTATTTATTTATTTATTACATTAAAAGGTGATTATTTTTCTTTATTTTCTTTAATAACTTTTACTTTTTTCTTTTTATTCTTTATATCTTTTTTATATCTTTTTTATTTGTTTTTTTTATATCTTTTTTATTCGTTTTTGGTATTTAATTTTTTTTCTCCTGTCACATCTTGGTGAAAAAACAGAAATGGCTTGTAATGGTGATTTGAAATAACCAGAAATCTGTTTGACACTTGATCGATGTCTTTGATATTTATTAGAAAATTATTAATTCCTCATCACTCAGCAGTTTAGAGGATTTAGAAACAAAATTTTTATTCATTTTTCTCATCATTCTTATCATTTCGTTCTATCTCACATATTTCAACTGAGAGATCTTTTTTTAAATTCTAACCGTCCCTTTAAGTGTTTTCTTTGTATCTCTCTTGCACCTGGTTCACCGGGTATATTTATCAGGTATTTTTAGAAATTCTTTTTCATGAGTTTAGTTGCTCCTGTAATTAGTGGGATGATGGATATCTTCCTAAGATTTTAGTTTCTTTTCATGTCATACATAAAACCTTGGTATTTCCTCTTAGCTCTGTTTTACCCGGCAGCATTGAGGACATTAACTTCTTAATGTGTGACGGTGGTTCTACTAATTACTTTTAGGATCTTTTAATAATCTTTTAATAGGGCCTTGACTCTATAAAATAAAGGTGCAGTGAAAGTAAACTTCAAGTAAGTAAACCCTCAATTATCTGCCATATATGAAGTATTACTTTGTGTAATACATCACATAGCAGATATAGGTGATGATGATGATGGCTGGCAGTTGCAGAGCAACCATATCCAATTGCATACTAGGTTTGATGGCTGATTATGCATATCTTTGAGCAGCATAGGTGACTGCGTCTATCACACTTGAAGTTCATTTGGTGATATATCTTGCCTCCTTTGTTGGCGTCTGAGCTCTTGGTTGTTTCTAAACTCTCTCTCTCTCTCTCTCTCTCTCTCTCTCTCTCTCTCTCTCTCTCTACCCATGCTTCAGTATTAATATACATTAGGATATACAGAGTTGAAGTAGAGGTTAGTAGTATAACACAATTGCAATAATGTTTAGCATGCAATACAGATGACTGTTAGTTAGAACTGATTGCTAATCCACACTCTTAACAGTCTGACATTTTGTATTTCCTTCACTGACCAAAGATAGAAAAGATTAAGTGTAGCATTAAAACAAATACTACACTTTGCTCCTGGCCAAACAGCCAAGGAAGTCATTTTTAATTGTAATTGTTTTTGAGTAGACATGTTGATTCATACACTAAAAATCTCTATCATTTTTAAGCAGTAAACAAGAATCTATATAACATTCTGATAGTTCCTTTCTTAGTTCGTTCATATGTAACGATTTGAAAAAGTTCGTTCATACGTTACGATTTGAAAAAATTTGTTCATACGTAACGATTTGAAAAAGGCTAAATACATTTTTTGAGGGCCAAACTGCTTCAATTTCACAAAATTTGGCGCTAAAAAAAAAGGCCAATCTGGCAATCATGAACAAGAATATGAGAGTTACCTCCATTTGATGTAGACTCGTTTTCAAATATCATTCTAATGATATATGATCATTGTTGCAATGGTGTGAGAAAGGAACTCATGGTAATTTCGATGTGCAGTTTTTCACCAAAGAAAGAAGTCAATGCAACATTACGTAAAAAGGGAACATTTGAAAGAAACAGGACAAAAGTAAAACAGAACATTTTCTGCCAAAAAGTGCTAAACTGCAGATGTAAATTAAAGATTGTCTCTTAGAATGTGATTTTATTATTTGTATTGAACTATGTAGCACAATATTACTTTATAAGTATTTATTAATACTTATGAATTTATTTTATTTGGGTCAGTTGTATATTTAAGATCCAATGGATACTATTTTCAATTATACGTTTTCAACTCATATTTGTTGTGTTTTTCTGCCCCCAAAACAAATTTTTTGTGCTATCCAGAAAAATAAAAGCTTTATTAAAACACAATTGTTGATGAAATATATTTCTCATTCCATGGATAGATTTTTTTAAATATTTTAGTAACTTGAATATTTTCTTTTTAGGGTTCTTGAATTTTTAAATGACAATTTTCTATTATTTTTAACTGTTTCTATGATAAACTGCTTTTCATCTTGTTCAGATTTAATTGTGCTCAACGAAAATAGAAAATTATATCATTATTATTTCATTATTCAATAATAAAATTCTACGAAGGTCATTACAAAGTCATGAATTCATGAAAATAACCTGAGTAACATTAGTACTTAATAATGAAATATAATAAACTAATCGTTATTAGGATTTTAGCAACTGTTCAGCAGGGCTGGACCGGACACTTATGAAGACTGCTGAGCATTGAGCAAGTTGATGAGGCAATCAGAAAGCAACAACAACCCCGATTAACCAATAAGGAGCCACATAATAAGCAGACAACTTTTGATAAAATGAAAGAAAAAAATGTAGTTTTTAATTTTAATCTTAGAACAACACGAATTTAACCATGCGTGACAAATCACTACAGACGCTGTAAATAATCGTAAACTACTGTCCACAAAACAGCTGTATAAGGCAGGGGAGGCTATTAGACCATAAGATATCTAAAGCCTTTAACAGGGTTTAGCACAAAGGTCTTCTCATGAAAATTAAATCCTATGGTATTATTGAACAAATACTCAATGTAATTAGATCTTTCTTAGACAAGAGAAAAATCCAAGTTGTCATGTCAAAACAGAATGATATAAATGTGGTGCTACAGGGAGTCGATCCTTGGACCTTTATTATTCCTGATATTCATAAACGACTTCCTTGATAAAATTGCCCCTGAGGTGAGTATATTTACTGATGACATCATGCTCTATAACAAACACGAGGAGAAAATTAATGTATATATATATATATATATATATATATATATATATATATATATATATATAAGGCGATAGCTGAAAACTTAGAGAATGACCTCCAGTCTGTAGTGGAATGGTGATGTAAATGGATTGTAAATTTCGATACTGCTAAAACTAAGCTTCTTGCCTTTAACATAGTGATTCTCAAACTGTGGGTTGCAACAACAATTCCATGGGGTCGCAAATTAATTTTGAGCCAAATGTGAATACTATTAGGTTGACAAGAAAGTTCTTGCCGTTTTTACTTTTAAATTCAGATAAATATATCTTGGCTCAAACAAAATTTATTGATTGAAATAAGCACCATCAGAATCGAAACACTTTTGTCAACGCAAAACAAGTGTATTGATGCCAGTAATGTAAAACCTTGTATTCTGAGGGCGATGAAGTTGCTGAAGGCGTTTTTGACATAGTTTAGGTTTTTGAAGCATTTCTTATGCAAAAAGTTGTCGAGATGCGGTAGGTGAGAGGTCTGGAGAGTATGGTAGATGAGGCAGAGTTTTGTAGCCCAATTCGTTCAACATCTGTAGGGTTGGTTTAGAAACGTGCAGCCGGCCATTGTCTTGGAGGAAAATTGAGCCTGGATGTTGTTGTCGAAGTTTCTGATGCATTTCATCCATTTGTTGACAGTACTTCTTCATCATAATGGTTTTCCCTGCAAAACTAATGGATGAGATCAGTTGCAGATCACCAAACAGTCAGCATGACCTTCTTTTGGTGCAACTCTGGCTTCAGGAAGTGTTGTGGAGCTTTGTTAGTGTCTAACCACTGAACTGAGTGTCATCAGTTGTCGTAAAGAACCCACTTTTCATCACAAGTCACAACTTGGTTGAGAAACGGGTTGTTCTTGTTGGGTAAAAGAAGAGAAGATGACACTTCATAACACTGTTCTTTTGGTTGTCGTTCAATTTGTGAAGCAACCATTTATCAAATTTTTTTGTCTTTCAAATCTGTTGTATACGTTATGCCGAATTAAGAAGCAAGTTCTCAAACAGTTGTGCATGGATTGGCTTTGACTAAGCCTCTTTTTTTTTCTTTTTTTATTACATTTTCACCCCAAACAAGGCATATTGCCACTTTGGTGTAGGGGGCTACTATCAGGGGCAACAACTACTGGGGTACTATGTAGGGATTTGGGCAGCAAGATGTTGGTTCACGTTGCACTTGAACTTCTGCATGTCAGTACAGTTGGGGAAGCAGTAACCTGGAATGGAATTCCAAAGTCTAGCGGTTCTGGGGAAGAAACTACTGGAGTAGAAAGATCTTTTACATCTAGGGATCTCTACAGTGTGGGGGTGGGATTTTGCAGCTTGTCGGGTCTGTCGAGGGTGTTCACGTCATGGGGGCAATTGATCATTGTCAACATCCAATGGTCGACCACTGCGCTCCTCATTTTCAAGCCACTCATCACTACCACGAAATTTCTTAAACCACGATTATGCTGTGCTTTCAATAGTGGTTCCTACGCCAAACGTTTTGTTGATATCGCAAGCTGTTTCTCCATCTTTTCGGCCTAGATTGAATAGAAATAAGAAAATTATGCGAATTTGCTTTTTTTTTCCATCTTGTACTCAACGTTTTGAAAAGAAGACATAATTATCTAAACCAACGTTCTCATCCTTCAAAATAAGTACTGAAATCAATTAGATGTGAAAGACGACTTGAGGTGCACCATATCGACAAAGGATATAATTGCTAGCTAAAAAGACTGAATACTAGCTGTCTCATTAAGGTCAGTTCATAAATATACTTTACATAATGATGGGAATTAGTATGTTCAAATAATTTTGAATTGACTTGCAATTAATTTTTCTAGCAGCTTTGGAATTTCTTATGAATAAATTTGAAATTAATCATGAATTTATGGAATGTATAATTACTTCACGAATAAATAATCTATAATTCAATAATTTGAATATATGGCAACTTATTGTACAAAAATATGAATGCATATATAAGATATTTTAAGGTCGCCATATTTGTAAGGTTGGAACAATTACAAGAAACCTTCTTAATCACTGATTACGATGACTAATAATAATACACTACTTGAATGCTGTTCATTCAAACTTCTCAGCTTAACATTTACAGGCAACATAAATACATTGAAAACATTGCTGCAAAGAAGGACATTGTCAATTACTCACACCATATAGTATCCTGTATTTCTACAAATCCACCATTCATCCATGCATGGGGTATTGTTGCCACATCTGGACTGATGCATCTGCCACTAGTGTTGCGCTATTGAATGTATACATAATTTTTTTAATTTGCACTTTTCAAATGCTTATGAAATTATATATACACCTGGCAATTCTTTTGTCATTGTTCTCAAAATCAACACACAAATTTTTACAATTCATCGTTGGCCATTGACAAGAGAGGGAGATGGAACAATTGCGTAAGTGTGTGGTGTGTGTGTGTGTGTGTGTGTGTGTGTGTGTGTGTGTGTGTGTGTGTGTGTGTGTGAGTGAGATGATGGGGAAATTTGTCACTCACGCTGGACGACTATCGAATCTCCTATCTTTATCTCTGACCTTTTGTTTATGTTTTCCGTTTCTTATAAAGATATCAACTGACATTCCTGAAATGTAAATAATTAAAATATTTAATTTTCTTCTTTATTTTGCATTACACAATTCTAACTCCCCAACCTGAAATATAAGACTTTTTTTTTTTTGTGATAGTTACAATTCAGGTCATTTTTATAGGACATAAGAATGTAAATTAAAGTCCATCTAAAATGTGCATGTATGCATGCCTCCAATTTTCTCTGCTCAATATTCAACACCAGTCTCTTACTTTTCGAGAGAGTCCAATAAAGACTTTCCAGCCTAATATCAATTAAACTCTAACTCTTGTTACATTTTTAATGTTGTAACCATGTGTCTGTTTTATTAAGTATTTTAATGGAACATGTGCTGATGAATTTTAAGCACTTGAGTCCCTTCGACATAAATACTCCCGACTATCACCACAAGCAACAAAATTCCATCCTTTCACTGTATATTTTCCTAGATGCTGGAAAACCTTCAACTCTAATAGTTTTTTTTACATTGGCCCGCTAGATTCTGAAGTTCCCTCCACGTTTCCTGCTTCCCTGTATTGATATGCAAAATTCAAGTGTAATGTGAACAGGCATCTCACTGCAAAACTCTCTACATAGTGTCCCTGTCGATATGATCTCATATAGTAGCCCATTACGTCCAAGTGACACTGTGCTTTGTATGGGATGAATTAAAGTAAAAATAAAATTATTTGGGTATCATAATATTACATATAGTAATTCTCCTCTGAAAAACTAATTGCATTGTTGTTTTCATGCATTAATATAAGCGACTTTGCCTTTGTCATAGTACATGCTTTCCTAGGTTAGCCTAAATGAACTATATTTTATTCTCAAACTAATGAAGTAATTAAATGATATATTTGTCTCAGGTATTTTTTAAGATCTTTTAATAAGATTTTTTGCCTCATTAACTAACATCTTTTTGTGCGCACATACGTTTTGTACGATTGAACAGCATATCATTTTGATGTATTGCTTTCGTTTTCGTGGCACATATTCGGATTTAATCATATTTTTTTCTTTTTCTTTTTTCCTGTGATTTTTCTTTTACCTTTTTTTTCAGTTATGCATAAAAACAGAATAAAGAGGAAGAACATCTTCTTCTCATTCTCAATTATGTATCTTTATTATTTGTTCGACTCGAATATATATATATACATTCATTCTCTCACGCACACACATTATCGTAAATCTTTTATTCTCTTCATCCATCAATATAAAAGGGTAATCATTTGATACTGACTATGGGCGATTGTTTCACTAATAGATACATACACATTTTTGTCACTCTTTATTTTTGTTTCTGTCTGTCTCCCTCTCTCCGGCACTAATTATCCCAAATCTTTTCTTTACTTTGATCGACATTAATAGAAAGGTTGGTGCCTCTATGCTTTTGGAATCAAAGACAACTTTTTTGTAACTTACACATTTTATTCGGGCAACACAGAACACTGCTACTCTATTATACAAAGAAAAGTTGTGTGTTCAAGTAAAAGTAAAAAAAACTGCACCCGATATACAATACTGATATATTCTCGGATAAAATATGAGTACACCATTAATCAACATTCCAAAACCAGAAGATGTATTTAACTCTCACTCATAACATTTTATTAATATTTTTTATGAAGTACGTTTTACACGTGTTTCATTGAATAGCAGAAATCCACAAAAGTATATTCCTCAGAAAATAGTTGTGAAGTTTTTGTTTTTTTGGAAACCAATGCTCATATAATATATATACACACACACACACACACACACATATATATATATATATATATATATATATATATATATATATATATATATATATATATATATATATATATATACACTCATGAGCAAAAAAAATGTGCCAAGGGTGAAAGGAGGAAGAAATCGATTTTTCAATATTTTTTAATGAAATTTTGCAAATTTAAACTGAAAAATTTTATTTGGTAGATCATTATTATTATAGCATACAATAATAAGTGAAAAACTTAATCCTAAAAATGGTAAGACCGTATCTTGGCGAGGATATAAAAAACCGAATTGCAGGATTTAGGCAGTCCAAAATGACTTACAAGCAGATTTTTGATATTTTAAGAAAAGAAAATGTGAAAACATCTCTTTCTGTAGTGAAGCGAATTGGTCAAAGGTTCACAGTCGAACGCTTGGTAAAAGGAACATCTGGATCTAGTCGCCCTAGAGCATCCATTTTGAGGGACGACCACATGCTTAAATTAACTGTTTTGAAGGAATGAAAGAAAACTTATGTTGAGCATAGCAAAGAATTAAAAACAGGCGCTGGAAATTCTCTTTCTTGATATACAATATCTAAACGAATGAAAGAAATGGGATTTTCTTCTAAAAGGCGTGCAAAGAAGCCATTTTTATCTAAGAACAACATCAATGATAGAAAGAGATTTTTTTTCAAGAAAGATACAGACTGGTTCAGGAATGTTTTTCGGTTAGATAGGATCAAGATTTTGTCTTGTTAGTGATGCTCTCGATGCTCCTGAACGGTGCAATCGAAGAACTGGAACATGATTCTCACAAAGTTGCATAAAAATGACAGTTAAACATGGGAATAGAGGGATAATGGTATGAGGAACTTTTACTGCAGCAGGGGTTGGGGAACTTATTAGATGTGAGAAGTCAATCTGTGCAAAGGAATACATTAGAATGTTAGAAACAGGACTGTTACAGAAGCTAGGAATATCTCAGAACATTATTTTTCAACATGCTACTGCCCCTGCACACACTGCTAAACTCACAAAAAAATGGTTTTCTGATAATTCAATTGATGTGATATTTTGGTCAGGTCAAAGCCCCGATTTAAACCCAATCGAGAATATTTGGTCCATAATATCTCGTGCATTGGCCGGAAGAACTTTTGAGAACAATTACAAACTGTAGGGGGCTGGGCAAACCGAATGGAATCGCATCTCCTCTTCACAGTGTTCCACTTTGGTTGAGAACATGTCTAAAAGGATTGATCTTATAAAGAAACCAAAAGAGAATGCGATTCCATCCTAATCATTTATTAAAGTAAACGTCTTGTTCTATGTTATTAGTCTCGTTTAAGTTTTCTTGTTCAATTATTCTTTGTTCAATATAGCTTTTAGTGCAATAAAATGTATAAAATTTGTTTGGCACATTTTTTTTTTTTTTTGCTCACGAGTGTACATACATAATTATACTAATAATTTCATATTGGACTTCACAGATTTCATGACATCATTACAAACAAAAATTATATATGTATAATCGATGAGACTTGCTTAATATACACATAAGTCACAAGATATTTTTTTTATTGTCTTTCTTTCAATATTTCACAGGTATTTGCATTTGTATGATTGGACGTTTTTTCACTGTCACTCATGAACGTAATGAAAAAAATGTAATCTATTTTCTTTGTAGAGTTTATCTTTCCACATTTTTTATTATTCTTTGTGTATCAAGTTTGTCGCAGACATCGGTGATCATGGCTCACCGGTCTCTTCTGCATTTGGACCGTTTCACCATGATGCTCTTTGCCACATAGTACCTGTAGTAGGTTCCAATTACTTTCTATAGCAACAGTGGGTAGTCTTAGCCATTTTACCTCAATCAGTATCATTTGCTTAACACAACAAAGAGTTGAACAATTCCGGAATAAACCATCATGCTGCTCAACAGTTCATTCATCTCCTGCCTCATGGAGTAGGACTAAATGGGTACTTGACTTTGATCAACGGTCTCCTTCTGGTTATCAGAAGGAAGGAGGCGCCCTACTACTTCTGATGATAGAAGTGCTTCCACTCCACCTATACAACACCTAATATTCCCAAATGGTTACCCATCTGGTACTGGCCAGGCTTACCATTGCTTAACTTCAGTGATTTGGCAAAAACTAAAATAAATGTGTCTAGTATATATTACTTATTTGTACTGGCAGCAGCATTCATCCAAGATGGGTTGAGCCGGGTCCAATGCTGTTAACTGCATTTCGCATCAAAGCCATCCACCCTTGTTTTCCGCCAGCAGAGTTGACGGTATCAGGACTGGACAAGATCTCAATATCTGCTTTGACCATCATGAACCAAGTCTTAAGTTGATCACTTTGGCGCTTCTTCCAACCAGTGGATGCATTGGGCGCCACCAATTGATGGATGAACTCATCCCTCGGCCAGCACAGCATTTGACCAAACCACTGGAGTTTCCTTTTCAGCAGAGTTTCCTCCAGGGCAAGGATTTTACATCCAGCACATATGGTTGAGTTAGGGAACTGGTCA
Source organism: Euprymna scolopes (assembly GCF_053919585.1). Classification (NCBI taxonomy): domain Eukaryota; kingdom Metazoa; phylum Mollusca; class Cephalopoda; order Sepiida; family Sepiolidae; genus Euprymna; species Euprymna scolopes. Next base: position 16,315,465 of record NC_136483.1, on the reverse strand, counting down.
GAGAAACGAATGTGCAGGATACAATGGAGGCAGTAATGATCGAAAACTTCAAGTTTATGAAGATCCTCTCTGCACAGTGGTCAGGTCTTACATCCATAGAGAAGAATTGTTTTGACCAGTCCCTCGTAGATCCGCAACTTCGTGATACGTCTCATGATCTGGTGAGACCACAGTCGATTTTGAAGACAGACAAAGACTGCTCTAGCCATTTTGATGCAGGTGATAATTTCGTCTTTGGTTTGATCAATAGCTGTAAAATTGGTGCTAAGTTATTTGAAGCTTTTGACCTCTCCTACAGCTTCACTATCAAGGGTTATAGCCACTTGGTCAGGTGGGGGGAAGTGACCAGAGAGAATTTTCATTTTAGAAGCGTTGATTCTCAAGCATTTTGACCATGTTACTCACCTCATCAAAATCGGTGATGGAACTGTCATGGCCTACTCTGAGATGTTTGGAATGTAGCTTTTTTCCCCATAACCTTTTAGGTTGTAGTATTGGTAATCTGAAGTAGGAGTTTCAAATCTATCCTTAAAAAAAGGTCTCTTTTTAAAGATTTTCTAGTGGTCTTAAATTTTTGATCAGGAGTATATATCCCCCATTTATAAGTTTTCCTGGTTACATTGACAAATAAATCTATGTATACCAATATATGCCTTTGTCTTGTCTATTATGCTATTATATAAATGTGTGTGTGTGTGTGTACATAGCTTATTGTAAATTCTAGGAAGGTTAATCTGCTTATGTAGGTATAGATAAATATAGTTATCTCGCTAGATAGATGTGTTATTATCATCATCATTGTAATAATTATCCTTATACTACCGTCTACTAAATTGAAAAGGCAAATAGCATTAGAAGGAAAGGAGATGAGTTTAGTTTGAAGCAGCTGAACGGCCATGCAAGATAATCACCAGCTTGTCTTGTTCATCTTTAATTCATGAGGGTGTCATTAAGGACAAGAATTGTTGTCGAGACTGGAAAATGGGGAAAGAGACAGACCCTACCCCCAGACCCTAAGTGACCATCAAATAGGCACTTGGCACTTAACCATTCACAACATTATGTTTGAAGATTATGGTGGTAATAGAATCATCACACAAATGATCCCATTAAAACTGTGATTCTGGCATATACATTTTCAGTGTCTTTGAACCAAAACCTATGTCAGTGCGCTGACTGCTATTTTTGGAATGTCCGCATATACATATTGCATGGTGCATAGAATAAAATAATTTCTGTAGTAACGGTTATAAGTAAATAAATATACAAAACAAATACATCGGATCTTGCTAGAGTACCAAAGTTTAGCAACATTGAGTATGGTCAGTAGATGGGTGACTATTTGGGAATACCAGGCGCTGTATGTAGGAGGATGTTGATATCTGCTTACAAAAACTGGGGGGGGGCTAACATTGTCATCTCCTATGAATGGATATACAAATGACTGGGAACCGCTAGTGAATTTGATATTCCCATGAAACTTCTTCCTTTGGAGGAAGCCATTTAAACACACCTAGAGTGACTGCTGCTGTAGTGGTTCTAAATAATTTTGTGTCTGAATGTTTATCAAATGAAGAACCTTTATTTTTTATATTAATTTTTAAGCTTTAATACCATCATACAACTGTATAGGAAATAGCTTTAATACCATCATACAACTGTATAGGAAAGGCAGTTCACTGGGAACAATGCAAAAGCATGTACTTTGAACACAGACTAATATTGCAAGCACAGACCAGAAAGGTATTGGCAAAAGAAAATCACAAAATCATCTGGAACATGAAGTTGCAACAGATAAATTCATCCAAGCAAGGCGACCCGACATAATCAATAATTTTTAGATATTAAACAAATTTTTTTTAAATGACATAGCATGTACTTTCAGCACCTAGGACAAGGTAAATATTGCATCGCCAAACAGAGCAGACATGTAGCATTCCATGGGTAGCTTTTGCCAGTATCATATCGGTATTGCATCAAATCACTATACAGATCACAGTTTAAGGAAAATTCTGATTCAATCAAACAAAATGTACGAGTATTTAATAAAATTAATAAGTGAACACGAACTTAGAAACCGCTATAAGAACAGTGACCCAAATTGATATTTCCCAGATTTATCCAGTCAGCCACACCTACCCATGAATGTATCCTCTACACCCCTACCCATACCTTTGACCAGGGGAAGTAGGAGGCAAGAGTCACATAGGGACTCACATATACTTCATCAGCTTGCATACATTTATACACCTACTAATAAGAACAAAGTAAACCAACACACATACACAATGCCACGCTGCCAAATACTCACATATATTATTCACACTATGAACATATTGATATAGACATTTCTAATCTTTGTGACTATTTACTTAACTTTCTTTACCAAGCATGAGTTACTGATTGATATGGACTTTTAAATTTTTATAAAATTACGGCTATAAAATGTTTCGTTATAATTTTTTTATTTTCAATTTTTTTAGATTTTAGTTAGTACTTGCTAACTGGTGACTCTTTTATTTTCCCATTGTTTTATTTATTCCCATATGACTATTCACGTGTGTATATACATCTTTTGTTTTCTTTCTTTGCTAAAACGTAACTTTTATACCCCAATTTATATTAAAAGTTAGTGTGGTTCTTGACAAGACCCAAAGAGGCTATGGCCGTCCAAAAGGCCAGAGACCATGCTAGAAAGTAGTGATGAGACGATTCCAATATTTTTCCTGATTCTGACACAGTTATCGATTTTGTACTAAATTACAAATTCCAGTTCTTTATAAATCTCTAAATATTTAACTATAAAGTTGTTTCTTTTTGTTTTTTTGCGATTATTGTAAAAATACATGTTAAACGTGCAAATAGTTCCAACGTTATAAAAAAACTTGTAGTGCGGATGATCTATAGACTTTCGTTTTACTGATAGTTTGAAATAAATGAATATTATTTTATTTTTACTGTCAGTAGTCGAAGTTTTTTCTTTAAACAAAATAAAAAAAAAAACAATTTAAAGAATCATCTGTGGCATCAGAGAATAGGTAAAATTTTTCTCTAGACCGATTCCGATACCCCTTAAAGTTCCGATTTTTCTGATTCCCGATTCCGATTAATTGTTCCATCACTACTAAAAAGTAACTGACAATAGCAAAATAAAAATAAAGAGCAGAAAGTGCAAAAGCTGAAATGTTATGAACATAACAAGTAAAGTTCAAATAACAGTTTTAAACATGTAATGCTTTCAGGATTATCGAAAATTGTATTTCTAGGATTCCTACTGCCAATATATGACTCTACCCGAACCACATCATTATGCTTAAAAACCATAGCTTAAATGAAACAAGCTTCTTTGAGGAATGATTAAATAAATGATTTCGTTTGAAACTCTTGGAAATTTATCAACTTTTTCCCTGATCAGGAAGAACAACTCGCATCACTTTTAGATTTGTTTTTGACCACAGTTCCTGATGATTGTATAACGAAAGCCAATAGCCCACTTGGGAACGCTGATCATGCAGTGATAATGGTTGAAATTGCCCTAAACTCTAGACCCAAAACTGAAGAGCCAGTGCTCAAAACAACGAGATATTATAAAAAGGCTGACTGGGAAGCCATCAGAGATCTTATCAGAGACGCCCCATGGGGAAATATTTTTTCTCTCCCTGCTGAACAGTGTGCAAACGAGACCACCGAATGGTTCAAAACTGCAATCAAAGCGCATGTTCCCATGCGGAAATTCTATAGCAAACCCCATTCTCCCCAATGGTTTACTTTGACTTGCGCAACTGCCATTGCTCAAAGGCAGCATGCATTCCGCAGGTTTAACCGACATAAATCCAGTTCAAACAGACAGAAGTACATAGAAGCTAGAAATAACATTAAGAAAGAAATAGCGACAGCTAAGAGGGAATTTACGGAAACCACTAAAAAACGTATCGAAGCACAAAAACTAGGAACTCGTGACTTCTGGAAAATCTACAACAGTGTAGTAAATAATGGGCAATCAACAATTCCCCCACTAACCAACAATCACGAGGTTGTTTGCTCAGCAACCGAAAAGGCTAACATGCTTGCCAGTCAGTTTGCCTCAAACTCCACACTGGACCCTTCCAACCACCCCCTACCTCAATTTCCTATGCGGACAGACGCCACGGTAGATGATCTGAAAATCACCCCTGCTCAGGTGCATGCTATCATAAAAAACCTTGACACTTCCAAAGCATGTGGACCCGATCTCATCCCAGCTGTGCTATTAAAAAAGTGCTCAGCCGAAGTAGCTTCAGTTGTCTCCAAACTCTACTACAAATGCCTTAATGAATCTTGCTTTCCGGGCTGTTGGAAAACTGCTTCTGTGGTACCAGTATTCAAGAATTCTGGCGAAAGAACTGACCCATTAAATTATCGCCCTATTAGCCTCCTCACACTTTTTGCCAAAATATTTGAGACCTTAATTAACCATGCTCTAGTCCAGCACCTTACAGATGCTAAACTTCTGACCGACCAACAATATGGATTTAGACAAGCCCGTTCCACAGCAGACATCCTCACTGTAATCTCTGAACGCATATACCATTCACTGGACAAAGCGGGAGAGGGCAGAGCGGTAGCTCTAGATATATCTAAGGCTTTTGACAGGGTATGGCATGAGGGTCTCCTCAGGAAGATTAGATCATACGGTATCACTGGTAGAATACTTAACATAATTAAATCCTTCTTAGATAAGAGAAAAATCCAGATTGTCCTCGACGGTCGTACATCTAAATAATATGATATAAATGCGGGAGTGCCCCAGGGATCTATCCTTGGGCCTCTACTGTTCCTGATATTCATAAATGACCTCCCTGACAAAATTGCCTCTGAGATGGGTATATATGCTGATGACACCACACTCTATAGCAGGCACGACAGGAAAACAGATGAACATATATCTAAAGTAATTGCAGAAACACTAGAGGATGACCTCCAATCAGTAGTGGAATGGGGACAAAAATGGATGGTCACATTCAATGCCGCCAAGACTAAACTGGTTTCATTCAATAATTACAAGAAACCTTCTCTACCACCTATAGCAATAGCCAACGACTCTTTATCTGAGAGTATGTCTTACAAGCTCCTTGACCTAACATTCATAGGAAACATGAGCTGGAACAATTACATCGAGGGCATTGCCAGGGCCACTGCAAGGAAGGTGGGCTCTCTCTACCGTGCTAGAAAACTTCTAACACCCGAAAGTATCCTGTACCTCTATAAGGCAACCATTCGCCCATGTATGGAGTATTGCTGTCATATTTGGGCTGGTGCATCGGCTACTAGTCTCTCGCTCCTTGACAGGGTTCAAAAGAGAGTCGCAAATCTGATAGGCCCTAAACTGGCATCTAAGCTTCAGCCTATGTCCCATCGACGAAACGTTGCATCCCTCTGCCTGTTCTACAAGTATTTTAATGGTGAATGCTCTGATGAACTGCAAGCACTTGTGCCCCCAGGACGTGAGCACCCTCGACAGACCCGACAAGCTACAAAATCCCACCCCCACACTGTAGAGATCCCTAGATGTAAAAGATCTTTCTACTCCGGTAGTTTCTTCCCCAGAACTGCTAGACTTTGGAATTCCATTCCAGGTCACTGCTTCCCCAACTGTACTGACATGCAGAAGTTCAAGTGCAATGTGAACCGACATCTTGCTGCCCAAATCCCTACATAGTACCCCAGTAGTTGTTTCCCCTGATAGTAGCTCCCTACACCAAAGTTGCAATTTGTCTTGTTTGGGGTGAAAATGTAATAAATAAAAAAAATAAAAAAACTATGGCAAAAGCTCTGAAGAAGGCTAGAGAATGCAATGGTTGAAACGTTGTGTGGATAGCCAAAACAAAAATGAGGACAACAGTTAGGAATAGGCAAACAAATGTAAATAACAAGAATACATAACTAATGTATAAATGGTGGGAAAATATACTACACCAGCATCCGCATATTTGCTATTTACCTAAATACATCATAAATATCGTAATATTATATAGATATATCATAAATATAATATTATATATCACTAAAACATTCAGATAAAATTACACAATTACCTCATAATTTAAAATTTTCGTATATAATTCATTATCATTTCTGATGATCTAAAGGAACCTCATTCCATATATGTAAGTACCCCATACCTAACTTTATAAAGAGAGAGATATCGTATAAATAAACAAATGAATACATATTAGTCTCGATAATAATAATGATAGTAATAATAAAAATAAAAATAATGGATTATATACTCTTAAGATATTAAGGAAGTGATGGTGCTACGTTAATGATGGTATACTTGGTCAAATTTAGTCAGAAACATTGTCCCAGTTGCATATGAGTCACTGACAGCCCTTACGTGCTCTCTCTTGTGAGCAGACAATTCTAAGATTAAATCAGAGAAACAAATGCCATTACACCAGAATTAAATTTATGGAAATTTATTTTATCAAAATCTTAAATTTCAATAAGATTTTCGATAACTGTTCGTTTCGAAAATTGTTGTTTTAGAAAACGGCGATAAATTTGTCACTTCGATGAACACTCCTTCCAAAATTATCGAATGAATAAATCATGAGATTGCAACAATGATAAATGAAAGCAATTTTACCATTAGACGCAATTATATAATTAAGGGTTTTGTTTCTTGAATCCATTTCTGTACAGTCTCTCACACAATAGACACCAAAAACAATACTTCTGTAGTGGCAATATCATCATCATCATCATTGTTACCACCACTATCGTCGTCATCATCAGTTTAATGTCTGTTTTACATACTGGCATATGTTGGATGCAAAATGGGGTGGGGCGATGGAGCAACAACCCCTGGCATCTAAATTGAGGAAGAAGTATCCAATCACATTCAGACTATCTCTTCTTTTCCTATTTCGGTACTAGAAGTTGACCTCGGACATCACCGGGGCATCATCAGACCTCTGCATGCCACTGATTGAACTGATTTTACAAACTGACTTCCAAACTCTGGCCAAGTCTTTATTTATCCTTCTTTTCCTGCAAATCCATTCCTATAACTAAATCCCATGCTATCCTTGGCCTTTGCTTGTTAAACGACCTTGATACTTCAACTGTACTACATCTACTAACCCAAACAGTTTCATTCATTCTCTCATCATTAATTCGGTTCAACAGGCTGGTCTCTGCTATTTTTATATTCTTTTTATTTATCTTGCTGCATTCTCTGGTTACATGGTTAACTGTTTCGTCTATTTGTTTACAATGTCTACATTTGCTATATTTGGGGGTCTTGTCAATTCTGGCTTTTATATTGTTAGTTCTAATAATGTTGTTTTGTGTGACTGTCAATAGTGATTCCATTTCTCTTTGAAATATCCTTATAAGAATCATGTCATGGTTTTCTAGTGCACAATTTCTATGGTCTGTCTTATTAAAACTCTACGCAGTTTCTTCTCTTCCTATTTTTGTTTTCTTATTTTTTTGTTTTTCTTTATTTTTTTTATTTTTTTCTTTTATTTTTTCTTTAGGGTTTGCTTTCGTGCTTTCTTTCTTCATCATCAGATTCTCTGCATTTTGAAATATCTATTTCCTTGACTCCTTTATCATCATCATCATCATCATCTATTAAGTCAGTATCTCAACCATCTATGGCAACACTTTGAAGAGCAACAATGAGTAAGATCTTACTGATTCTCTCTCTCCTTACTTTGACCACATTTTATTCTAAAAAAGGTGGCTGGTTGCTTTTAATGTGTCCAAAACGAAGCTTCTTTCTTTTCACCATCAAAGCTCTAATCCACACGGCCTTAATTGAAATGAATGGCTTGTAGCAGCTTTTGATGTTTACTCCTGACCTGAAACCGAAGTCTCACATTAAATCCGTTGTCACTGGTGGCTAGAAAAATAGTTGGATCATTCTACTCTTCTTACTCGCTCCTAATGCAATCCTCTCCCTGTATAAGAGTTAAATACATTCTAAGATGAAGTACTCTTGCCACATCTGGGGAGGTGTTGCTCAGAGCATCCTTTTCTGCCTCAACGGGGTACAAAAACAAACTCAAAATCTAGTTGGCAATGCCCTTTTCTCCTCCCTTCTACCTCTTTCTCACAGATGAGATGTTACTCATTTTCTACTCTATCGTTATTTTCAGGTTTATGCTTTAAGAACCACGTTGTTTACGACCTACAATGCGCTAAATGCAGTGCATCTTACATCGGAAGCACTACCAGATTGCTTCATCACCGCATTAAAGAGCACTTAAACACTACTGCTTCGTCGTTCTATAAACATATTCGCACTTGCATTAATTCAGAACCAGATTTTCACATCAACATTCTTGCTTCTTCAAGAAACGTAGGTCAACTTCGTATCCTCGAATCTTTAATTATTTCAAAAAATACTCCCACACTAAACAATAGACTGGAATTGAGCTCCGCTTTTATAATATAAGTTTAAAACATAAGAAAAACAATAATTAAAAAAAAAAAACCTTGCTTGAATAGTCATCTCCCTTGATTCACAAACGCAACAAGTATTTCAAACATCAACTGATTTATTTTAACGTTCTCCTAACGTCATTTTTTGTTCTATATTTTCGCGGTATCACGTGGCAAACTCTGCGGCTACTTTTCCAATTTTGAACACTCTTCCGCTGTCTTCTCTTGAAAATGGACTAATAAGTCTGAAATATATTGAGATTTATATCACCATTGAATACAACAGAAAAAAAAAATTACTGTTGTTTAGAGTTAAAATTTGTGTGAAAAAGAAAAAACAAACAACAAAAAAAAGAACTTTATTTCTTTTGTTTGCATTTAATTTTACTCTATATAAAAAAAAAAAATCTCGCATTGTTCTTGGCTTTTAATTTTACCTTATATATATATATATATATATATATATATATATATATATATATATATATATATATAATGAACATAAGTTATTACATTCTGTGAGAAAAGAAAAAATGTAATCTTAAGACCTCTATCATTCCATTATTATAGGAGCAACTGAACTCATAAAAAAGATTTCAAAAACTACCTGGCAAATATACCCGGTAAACCAAGTGCAATAGACACTGAAACAATTGCACTTAAAGAGTCCGTTAGAATCTTAAAAAGATCTCTCGGTTGGAATATCTTAGTTAGCAGGTGAATGCTTGGTAGGATGCTCCATCCCCACCTTGAACAAACTGATAAGAACTTAAAAATTAAAAAAAAATATGAATGAAAAGTGAAGGAAATAGAAATGAAAATAACAATTCCACCATTAATTAGTCAATTATGTTATAAAAAAATGACATACCTATAGACATGACAATCCAATGTGTTAGATTATTCTTTTGCCAGTTTTTGATGAGTTTTTAATTATTACTACAGAAAAGGGTGTTAACTTTAAAGTTTTCCCAATTGTTAAGATTAAATCTTTTTTTATTTTTCAGATTGTACGATGTGACATTTGTTAAATTAAGTCTTTGATGATATATGCTTTGTCTTTTGCTCTTCTGCGAACAAAGTGATATAATTTGTCACTAATGGACTTCATTATACTCCACCCCAACACTTACCTAATCCTAACCCACCCCTAACTTAGCTCGGATAAAAAATGAGTTATTGGTTACAAAGAAGCACTTGTTTCAGATAAGTATTATTCAGTTGGCATCAACTAGATGACAAGATAATTCACATGTATGTAAGAGTGTTAGGGTTTGTATAGAAGAACTCTAAAACCTGACACTTCTCTCCTTCTACCACCAATACTTAGATCCTTGTTATACCTAACATGACTGGTTCTCTCCTTGTTATACCTAACATGACTGGTTCTCTCCTTGAAGAAGCCCCTTTCTTTGATAAGCTCCTATGATTGACTTTCACCGAAAATATAAAATAGAAAGCTTACATCCAATCTGTTGCCTAGGTTACTAGGGGAAATATGGTAGCAAAGTCAAGTCTAATGTAAACAAGTTCTTGTTGAGCCTTCCTCTTAAATAATCCAAATTCTATCCAATCTACACCATTAACGATTACTACACTATCACTCATTAACCCTCATCCTCGAGTGGCCTTCAGGCCTTGATAAGTGGTGACACCCTTGCAAAAAAAAAATAAATGATTGGATCATACTATCTCTGCAAAAAGTACCTGACTCTTATGCACTCTACCTACATAAAAATCAAATTTTTCCCAAGATGGAATACTGCTGCCACATCTTCTGAAGCACCATCCAGAGCATCCTTTGAAACTTTGACAGAGTTCAAAATCTACTTCAAAATCTAGTGGTAGATGATCTCTTTTATTTCTCAAAGCCCGTTTCTCATCTTGACCATTATTTCTATTGAAAATGACCGACTGTAGATTGGGTAGAATTTGGATTATTTAAGGGGAAGACTCAACAAGAACTTTTTTACATTAGACTTGACTTTGCTATCATATTTCCCCAAGCATATACCGATTCATACTATCCAAAAATTCCAGCAAAAACCTAACAGCCAACCATGGTTCTCCCCAGAATGTGCTGCTGCCATCGCGCACAGAAATTACTTTTTCCATACTGAGACTAAAGGTGCTTTCAGGATTGCCACCAACCACTGCAAAAGAGTAATAAAAAATGCAAGAGAGCTATATGCTCAGTCTGTTAAATCTAAAGTAGCTGAGCAGCGGCTTGGTTCCCACCAGTTCTGGCAAATAGCAAACAGGATCTTGAACAGAAGCGTGCGTTCTATCCCAACTATCATCAATGGACCTGAGGTCATCTCGTCAGCATCAGACAAGGCCAGACTATTTGCCAAGAACTTTGCAGCTAATTCTACCCTATGCGACAATGACCATCAACTCCCTGTATTTTCTCCTATAACAGACAACACGCTATGCAACATACAAATATCTGTGCATGAGGTCGCCAAGCTAATCAAGAACCTTGATTCCAGTAACACAGAAGAGACGTTGCAAGACTGTCTTTGTTTTATCGTTATTTCCATTGCAGGTGCTCGTCTGAGCTCCAATCCCTCGTCCCCCCTCGCCAATCTTTCACGAGAAACACCCGTCTGGCTGAAACTACTGTCAATAATTTTCCCCACTCTTTATCTGTGCCTAAATCCAAACGTAGATTCCATGAGCAAAGCTTCTTTCTTAGAACTGCACACCAGTGGAACTCTCTGCCGCTTGCCTATTTCCCACCTGACTACAACTTGGACGTCTTCAAGTCCAACATAAACAAAATCCTGCCAAACCGCCCCCTTAAGTAAGATATAAAAACCCTCAATACTAATGATTACTACAATACTATCTCATTGAATACTGTACACGCAATAACGCTTATCCCTGAGTGGCCTTCAGGACTTGATAAGTGGTGACCCCCATGTAAAAAAAAAAAAGAAAAAAAAAAAGAAAACCAATCTCTGGTTTCTTCTTGCAAAACATTAGCAGTAAGAACTCGTTTCTTTCTTCCTCTCTCTGTGCTTTTTACGAAGAGAGATTTTTCTCAAGAGCTTCCCATCTTAGTTCATTCTCAGTTCTCTCATAAAATTTCTTCATCTTTCAATTCAAAAATCATTTTATCTCATTAATCTTTATTTTACAATGGTCTTTGACCTTGATACAAAAAGTATTGTTGTTGCAGTGTGGATGTAATGCTATGTATATATATCCCTTATAATATCGTCCAAATTGTTTCAAATAACAAGCTCAATGACGTTATGTACCCAGAAACGTGCGTAAGACAGTAATATATATATATATATATATATATATATATATATATATATATATATATATATGCATTTACCAATATATATATATATATATATATATATATATATATATATATATATATATATATATATATATATATGCCAAAATAAACCAAAATAAAGATTATGATTATGGACTAATTCTTTCCTTAGGTCATAGGGATACAACCAACCAATATATATATATATATATATATATATATATATATATATATATATATATATATATATGAGAGAGAGAGAAAGAAATAATAGTAGACAATAAAGAAGATCATGTTTTGTAGTCTATAAGATGATTTTTTTTTTATAAGGAAGTCACCACTTATCAGGATCGGAAGGCCACTCGAGGTTAAGAATTAATGAATGAATGGTAATCACCGGAACAACAGCGACAAATCAATAATGCTGGAAATTTGGAATGATCAATCCTCATCTCAAAAATGAATAAATGTTATAATGAATAAATGTTATATATCTTTTACTTATATAAAACATGTTTGGCAGAATTGATATGTTATCAATTAAAAACACATTCAAATTAGTTTTAATAAGGGTTCAATTTTCAAGGAATTCATCATTGAAATTTTTCTGGAAATCACTAAAGTTCAATTCTTGATCTCATTTATTACTTATCAGGATGCAACTGAAAATAAAGACCTATACCAAGATAAAATAAAATGTTTTATCAAAATTTTACATTTTTAATTTTGTATGTGGGTTTTTGATAAAAAATTTTAATTTTGTATGTGGGTTTTTGATACTCAAACTAGACGTTCATAAACAGTAAAGTGTTTTTGTTTCAAAAATTAAAAAGTAATTTAAAGTTGGTAATATGTGACTCAAGGATGGGATATATGTATATATATATACAGTGCAAACTTTTATTGAAAATTCAAAGACTCACGTTTTCTTTTTTATAACTTTTGTTTATTTCCTGGATTTTTTCCATTACAGCTGTTTCATTGAGGAGTGGACATCGTATTCGGATAAAAGGATTTCCACAGCCATGCTTAGTCTCTTCCTCCATCTTTTGTTGTAAAAATCTAATGGATAAACATCTGAAGAAGTTGGTGGGGACAGGATATTTTTATCGAAACATAAATCGTAAAATTGCCACTCAGTTATAAAAAAGAAAACGTGAGTCTTTGAATTTTCAACAAAATCTTGCACTATATATGCTCTGCACCTATTAAATAGACACATTGAGCTTAACTCAAAATTAATGGTGACTGGTTTTAAAATAACAATCTAGACCCGTTAAACGAAAACGGTATACATTGAAAGCAACGACATTTCAAAAACAAACTTAAAATATATATATATATATATATATATATATATATATATATATATATATATATATATATAGTAGCTTAGCAAATGGAGTCAAAGATGGCTTCATGGCAGGAATTGTCATTCTGAACTGATGATTCCATAAGCATGAAACACTAGTGTTTGTAGGTATAAAAGAATAATTATTATTTAATTATGATTATCAAGAATACTTATGAATACTTAAGGTTAGGCACTGTCTGGAAAGTATAGACTAAGATGCAGTCAACTAGCGTTTGTACAATGTTCACAACTTCCTGTCATTTGAACACTATGGATTGTCTGATATCCTTACTCGAATTTAGCGTTTATTAGTTCTTGCCTTCATTCTAGTGGCAATTGTTTGGTGACCCGGGGATAGCAATTTATCAAATAGTCAAACGTGGCTTCGTGATTGAGTTCAAATCTCCCAACCAGCAAGAATTCTCATCCTACAGTGGTGATTGTGTAAGTATGAAACACTAGTGTCTGTGGATATAAAAGCATAATTATTATTTGATTATAAATAAATATTTATATATATGCATATGTGTGTGTGCTTATATTTATATGTGTGTAATAAACTATACAAAAAAAACATTATTGTTGATGTATGTTGTCAGTGTCCACTATTCTGCATACATTGCCAAAGCTCAAAGTTTCTTGGCCACAACTAACTATTTGGCAACGGGTTTGTGTGTATATTTTGTATGTTTGGGAAAAATGGCATTGCCTATTCTTGACCTCCTTAGGGTCACATAGAATTGCAGCACTGGTGGGTGGGGTATGGTGGAATGTCTTGTTTTAAGAAGAAAACCTCTGTCCAATTGAGAATTTGAAATTGGATGGACACAATCCAGGAAGTTTTGACCTCCTCTACAATAACCTCTGCCAATTTCTGCCCAGGAGCTGCAATTATGCAGATGGCAGTGTCTGACTGGCACAAATATAATCAGATAGCTTAATCAAAGAGTTATTGGCATTGGCTGTTGCATAAACAAACGTTTTAGTAAGCAGCATTCGACACAGAAACTTATTTCAGAACATAAATTTAAATATGATTTTGTACTTAGAATTTAAACCAAATTTTATGGTGATATCTTTTCTATTTTATTCCAAATTAGCAAAAAAGTGTCCATTAATGATTTTAAAAAGTGTTTTCAATAATTCTTTAAAAAAAAAAAAAAAAAAAACTAATTTGAACAATTTTTCATTAAAATAAAACTGAAAAAATTCTGAATAAAATTATTAAATAAAAAAGAAAGATCGGAAAAACGTAGGTGAAAAAATATTTTCATATCCAATTAAATAAACACTGATTAATTATTCTCTTTAAGTATTAGGATTAGTTGTAATTTAATACAGATAGTAGAATTGCTTTTTATTATAAAAATACTAACACCACTTGGTGTTTCCAAAGGGCAGACAACTCGGATGGAATACATATTCTAAGTGTGTGTGTGTGTGTGTGTGTGTGTGTGTGTGTGTGTGTGTGTGTGTGTAATTGTGCTCGATAATGAGATGTAGTACTCTGTTTCATTTGAAGTTTGTAAAACTTCTCATATTCTGGGGGAGGGAGGCCTCCTCAGTCATGGTAGACAACCTTCCTAGAGCTGGTGACTCGAACAAATTCCTTGGTTTGCAAACCTAAATTGCTTGAGGAGTAGATAGGCTCTGCCTATCTCCAGCTTTTACACTCTTTCTTTGTCTATTAGCCAGACACAAAGGTACAATACTAGGGACTCACCAGAGCCACTCTGTGCTTGGCCTTGTTTCCTGACTAGGACATTGAATGTCTTTCCCCTATTCTAAATTTCTCTCAGAATCTGAGCAAATTGGGTTCGCTTGCACGCCACTTGTACTCACTCGGCTGGTTTTCGCCTATCTTATCCAAGAGGTTAAGGGTACCTTATTGACAGTTTGTCTGGCTGCTGTTTCTGACTGGCAGTATAGGGGCCCTAACTGTGCTGTTCTATCATCAGTTGTATAATATCAGGATAGTTGTAATGCCATGTCAAACATGGAAAGGGACCTTTTTTTTTTACAAGGTGGTCATCACTTATTAAGGCCCGGAAGCCACTTGGGGATAAGGGTTATTGCATGTACAGTACGTTAGCGTTGAGATTTGATAACATGTCTTACTTAAGGGGGTGGTTCATCAGGAATTTGTTTATATTAGACATCCAGGTTGCAGTCAGGTGGGAAACAAGCAAACAGAACAGAGTTCCACAGGCATGCATTTCTAAGAAAGAAGCTTTGTTCATGGAATCTACGTTTTGGTTTTGGTACAGATAAAGAGTGGGGAAAATTTTTGACAGTGGTTTCAGCTAGACGGGTGTTTTTCGTGAAAAATTGGCGAGGGAGGACCAGGGATTGGAGTTCAGACGATCACTTGCCATGGAAGTAACGATAAAACAAAGACAGGCTCGCAACGTCTTTCCTGTGGGAGAGAGGTTGCAGGGAAGAGAAAAGGGCATCTCCCACTAAGCCACAAAGTCTATTTTGTACTCTGTCAAAGCAGGATAGACTGTTTTTAGCAGCTCCTGCCCAGATGTGGCAGCAGTACTCCATCCTTGGACATACTTGGCTTTTATATAGATAGAGAATTGCATCAGCAATGAGATATCTTCTGGAGCGGTAGAAGGATCCTACCATTTTTCCAGCGACCTTAGCAACAGACTTGATGTACGTGTTCCATTTTAGGTCAGGAGTAAAGGTCAAGGCCAGAAGCTTATCAAAACATAGGACTTCCCCTAGACGAGAGCCATCCATTTCACTTGATGCCAGTATCAGAGCGTTGATGATGTAAAGATAGGAGCTTGCTACTATCTCTGATCGTCTTTCACGAAGCCACAACTTTCTAGGCAGGACTCAGCTAATGGACCGCTGTGTTTGTATACTTGGCATCCAAACTGGTCCACTTTACTGAACACTCTCCCCCTTACCTAAAATTATACAAAAATGTAATGAAATAACAACCCCAACAAATATCACAATAAAACCAGATAGCCACCCAAACAAAACCAATTCGCCTTTTTCTTGAGGCTCACTTTCACAAATATCGATGGGCTTAGAAGTAATCTAAATGATGTAGAGTCTTACCTCTTAATAAACTCCATGGATGTCTTAGTATTAAGTGAAATAAACTTACACTCCTTAATCTCCTCTAACTACTTTAAAAATGAAAGGACTCAGATAGATATATGTACAGGCTCGGGGACTATGTTCGTAGCACCCTCTCTTTAACAAGATGAGAAATGTCTTGAATCGGATGACCAGACTTTTATGTGCTTTCGACTAGCCTTTCATCATTATGTTGGTTACTTATATTTTCTCTACCCTTCTCAGTCAAGTCAGGATTATACCCTTATTAATCATGTCTTTGATACATGCAGCACTCTCCTTGGATAGTAACATCCAAATACATGTGTTTGGTGACTTTAATGCCCACCATAAGAATTGGGTTGATTTCTCAGATACAGCTGGACACTCTACTTATAGCTTCTCTAAAGCTCACTCCCTCACTCAAACAGTAATGTTCCTAACCCGCCTACCAGATCGTGAACCTCAGCAGGCTTCACTTTTAAACCTATTCCTCACAACACCTGAGGATTGTGTGACTAATGCCCACAGTCCACTTGAAAATGCAGACCACCTAGCGGTATCATTGAATATCACACTTAAACCTCAATCCCAAAGTGAGAAGCCATTGCTCAAAGCAACAAAGTACTACAAAAGGGCTGACTGGGAAGCCATTAGAGAACACATCAGAGACCAATATCTTCTCTCTTCCTGCTGAATAGTGTGCCAGTGAGACAACTGAATGGTGCAAAGTGGCATTGAAGCACATGTTCCCACATGGAAGTATTATAGCAAGTCCTACTCGCCCCCATGGTTCACTACAGATTGTGCAGCTGCCATTACACAAAAACAGCATGCATTCCACTGGTTCATAAATAAAATAAAAATAGGCAAAACTTCATAGATGCTAGAAATCATTGTAAGAGAGAAACAGCAAAAAGAAAACTAGCTGAAATAACAAGAAACACTTAGAATTGCAAAAGATAAGAACTCATGATTTCTGGAAAATCTATAATGTAGTGAATAAAGGGCAATCAGTAATTCCTTCACTATCCAACAACCAAAAGGTCGCATGCACAGCTACAGAGAAGGCGGAAATGGTCGCCTGGCGATTCACCTCCAGCTACACCTTAGAGCCAATAAACAACTCTCTCCCAAATTTCTCTATGCGGACTGAAGCTACATTAGATGATATAAAAATCACCTTTTCTCAGGTCTGTGATATCATAAAAAACTTAGGCACTTCCAAGGCATGTGGGTCTCCTCCCTGCTATACTAATTAAGAAATGCTCGGCTGAACTAGCCCCCATACTTTCCAAGCTCTACAATAAATGTCTTGCTGAATCTCGCTTCCCTAATAGTTGGAAGATGGCCTCTGTGGTACCAGTATACAAGAATTCTGATGAAAGGACTGACCCTCTCAATTATCACTCTATCAGTCTCCTCTCCATCTTTGCTAAAATCTTTGAGACCTTAATTAATAAAGCACTAGTTTGTACCCCCTCGACGTAATATCCCTCCAAACCCGCTTGATAACAAAATCTCGTCCCTTTACTGCTGAGGTCCCTAAATATCAGAAAGTTTTCTATTCTAGTAGTTTTTTTCCCTCGAACAGCTAGACTTGGGAATTCCCTTCCTGCTACTTGCTTTCCTGGCTGTACTGATATGCAGCAGTTTAAATGTAATGTAAACCAACATCTTATCAATCTTTCCTAGGCATGATCCCAAATAGTAGCCCCTTACGTGCAAGTGGTGATATGCCTTGTTAGGGGTGAACATGTGTAAAAAAAAAAAATTAAAAAGATGTAGCTGAAGAAGATCAGAGGTTACAACGACCAAAACGTTGTGAGAATAACATCCGAGATGCGAACAATAGTTTGAATGAGATAAATAAGACATAGAATTTTTTTTTTTTTTTTTTACACAGAGATCACCACTTATCAAGGCCCGGAAGCCACTCAGGGATAAGGGTTATTGCAAGTACATTACATTAGTGAGGAGATTTGATGAAGTGTTTACTTAAAGGGGCGGTTAATTAGGAATTTGTTAACATTAGACTTGAAGACATCCAAGTTGTAGTCCGGAGGGAAGCAGGCAGACGGAACAGAGTTCCACAGGCGTGCAGTTCTAAGAAAGAAGCTTTGTTCATGAAATCCGCGTTTTGATTTAGGCACAGATATAGAGTGGGGGAAATTTTTCACAGTGGATTCAGCTAGACGGGTGTTTTTCGTGAAAGATTGGCGAGGGGGGACCAGGGATTGGAGTTCAGACGAGCACCTGCCATGAAAATAACGATAAAACAAGGATAGGCTCGCAACGTCTCTTCTGTGGGAGAGGGGTTGCAGGGTAGAGAAAAGGGCATCCCCCACGAAACCACAAAGTCTATTTTGTACTCTGTCAAGGCATGATAGGTTGTTTTTGGCAGCTCCTGCCCAGATATGGCAACAGTATTCCATCCTTGGCCGTACTTGGCTTTTATATAGATAGAGAATTGCATCAGTAGTGAGATATCTTCTGGAGCGGTAGAAGGATCCCACCATCTTTCCAGCGACCTTGGCAACAGACTTGATGTACGTGTTCCATTTCAGATCAGGAGTAAAAGTCAAACCCAGAAGCTTGTCAAAACACGGGGCCTCACCTAGACGAGAGCCATCCATCCCAATTGATGCCAGCTGGGGATCAGAGCGTTGATGATGTAAGGATAGGAGTTTGGTTTTGGATGCATTAAAGGTAACTAGCCACATCTTCCCCCACTGAACTACGCGCTTGAGATCAGAGGAGAGAGAATCAGAGAGAACTTCGTCATTTACAGCCTTTGATGTGTTGCCGTAGATGGTCGTGTCATCAGCATAGATATCAACGAATGATTTAAGTATGTGTTTAGGGAGGTCATTGATGTAGATCAGGAAGAGAGTTGGGCCCAGGATTGACCCCTGAGGGACTCCAGCATTTATATTGCAGGCCTCCGATTTTTGACCATCTACCACTACTCTTATGAGCCTATCGGAGAGAAATGATTTAATGATTGAGAAAACATTTCCAGTTATACCGTAGCTGGAAATCTTGTGAAGTAGACCCTTATGCCATACTTTGTCGAAGGCCTTTGATATGTCAAGAGCAATTGCCCTAGAAAGGAAGCCTTTGTCAAGAGATTCACTAATCCTGTGGGATATAACCGTCAGCACATCTGCGGTAGATCTTGCAGAGCGGAAACCATATTGTGTGTCACTAAGAAGGTTATTCCTGCTGAGGTGGTTGACTATTTCTCTATTTAATATGGATTCCAGCAACTTACTCATAACACAGAGAAGACTTATTGGTCTGTACTGAGAGGGAGATGACTTATCACCTGAATTCTTAAATACAGGGCAAACTGATGAGGTCTTCCAGGGGGTCGGAAAGCACTTCTCCTTAAGGCAGCGCTTAAATAGTTTCGTAAGTATGGGAGCAAGTTCTGGTTGAAACTTTTTTAACACTATAATTGGGATGCCATCAGGGCCAGTTGCTTTACTGGAATCTAGGTTTTTTATTAGCTTGGCGACCTCATGCACGGATATTTGTATGTTACCTAGCTTGTTCTGTGTTATAGGAGGAAATATGGGGAGTTGATAGCCTTCGTCGCATAGGGTAGAATTAGCTGCAAAGTTCTTTGCAAATAGTTTGGCCTTGTCTGACGCTTACGAGATAACCTCTGGTCCATTGATAATGGTTGGGATAGAACGCACACTTCTGTTCAGGATCCTATTTGTTATTTGCCAAAACTGGTGGGAACCAAGCCGCTGATCAGCTACCTTGGATTTAACAGACTGGGCATATAGCTCTCTTGCATTTTTTATTATTTTCATAAAATCTTTTAAACGCTGTACACTCTTTCATGACGCACAATTCTCTGCTTAAAATCAAAGCATCTATGAGTTTCTACAAGTTTAAAAACATAGTTTTATTTATAAAACTTATATAACAAGACAGCTCCTCTAACAATCCCTCACATACAGTTTTTAAAAACAGAAGAGACATTGATGGTTTTTCTCTGCTCTATCGTTATTTCTATCGCAAATGCATGACTGAAATTTAATCTCTGGGTCTTCCGTCGTCTTATTAAAACTGAAAGGACCTTTCCCTTCATTCGCTAACAGAATTTCCATGAAGAAAATTTATTTCCAAGAACTTTCCATGGAAAACATTACCATAGGACTACTTCACTGCAAACTATGGTCATCTTTAAATCTAAAGTCAACACATACCTGTCCTAAACTGCTGCATTACTAATTAATTGCCCTACATAGTTTTCTATCCTCTCGTAATATTATTCACTATTTAACCAATAATCCATTATTAGCCCTTATCCTTGAGTAGCTTGTTGCCTTAATAAGTGACTATTCCTTAGTAAACAAAAGCGAAAAATGACATAAAAACAAGTTTTTTTTTTTTTTATGCAACAAGCTTAGGATACTAAAAATATATTCTAAAATTTTTATTTCATAATATTTTGTTTTATTTTTTCAGACTTTAATCTGTAGCATAACACTTCCACATTATTTTACCGCCATGATTGCTATGGAAGCTCGCAATACCATTTCATCGCCAGTTCAGTCACTTCATATTGGCTCCAATAGGAAACTAAAAAGTCTAAACAGATCAAAATCTGATAAGAAATAGAGACGTTCTTCCAAGACAAACAAAATATTTTATAGTTTATTCAATGTTGAATGTTTTTTTTAGATGTTTATGGAATCTATGTGGCAAATCTGTTTAAAATCTGATAAGAAACAGATGTTTTTAATGACAAACTACAGATTTCTTATATTTTATTCATTGCTGCATTATTTTAGGATGTTTGTGGAACCTGTGTGTTAAATTCGGTAAAAAGTTGATAAGATCTGGAGATATTGTTTCGGTAGAAAATTGCTCTATCCAGAAACATTTGAACAAGCACAAGTGTATTTGCTATGGAACAATTTAATTGATAGCTGTAATACACACACATACGCATATGTACACACACGCACACACACATGAATAGAAATTTGAGACATAAAACAACAAGCTAGGTTATAGATATAGGGAAATGCGACATGTAGCTTAGGCTAGATTAGGATGGAAATTTAAAATAAAATGAAGGAGGATAAATTAAATATAAAGCAATTCAGATGAAGGGGGCACAAATATATAAATAAACATAAAGAGAGAGTGAGAGGAGGAACGACAAAAGTAAACAACCATACAGCCTTATTTAAACTTTTATTGAAAAAATCAATTCACGTCACTTAATTATGTGGTAGAGCTGACATCTATTCAATGTAGCCGCCTTCAGCCTTAATCACCGCCTTGATACGGACCCAGAACTGGGTTTGGTTTGGTTGTTTTTGTTTTATGGCATATCAACCCTTTTCGGGTTATTTAATGCCGAATCCAAAGATTTTGAAGAAAAATTTTTTAATAGAATATATTTATTGTTTCCAAGTCGGTTTCTATTTAACACATAGTTGGGACCCTAACAGGTACTACCACTCCGGGTCAGAGTGGACCTGGGAGCAATGGCAATTAAAGGGTGGCTCCACACTCCCCAAAGCCTGGAAACTGAGGCCTCACCATTGGATATAGTTGAAGGTCATATCCAGGACCACCAGAACTGGGAGCATGCCTTTTTCACAAACACCGGCAAGAGCTCAGCGAATATTCGGCACATGGCGGCGATCAGGTTGGCTTTGGTGTTGTGGGAGGTCATGTTGGTGATGTTCTCGACGTATGACCATACAAAGTAGTCTAGCACGTTCAGATCAGAGGAGAAGGGGAGGGGCAATGAGAGGAGGGTACAAAGCCAAGTCTAGGTCTCTTTGGACTTGTGAGCTGGTGCCAAGTCCTGCTGCCACATCCAGAGTCTGCCAGTTGCCACCTGATTGCACCAGGGGATCATCATACTCTTCATCACATTCAGGTGCAGTTTGGTGCTGCCTTTCAAGCTGACTTCGAACGTGTGAGGTGGCATGATGTGGCCCTCATTTAAAACCACCCCAAAGACAATAACCATGCTCGGAAACTTGTTTTCATCACCCTGGACACGTTCCTGTTATTCATGGCGATCCAGCGATGCATTTTGGGGATGCTGGCAATGGTCCTGTTGAGCATTGTGTCACTTTCAGACATGATAGAAGACTCCCATCGCTCTTGGGAGTTTTACACAATTGTCCAACTACAACAAGAAAAAAATCGGTTTTCATCAAACAAAAATGGAATCATGTCATCTTTTCTAGGGCGACAATTTTATCATTCCACCCTGTATGTAATGAATAATACTTCTGTTGTAAGGTTTGTTGCAGAAAATAAGAAAAACATTAATTACAAATAGCTAAAACTCAACGTCTTGTTTATTAATCTGATATTTATGGACTTTTAAAACAGTATGGTGAATACATTATATAAATATGTAAACAAAAATATTAGACAGATTAAATAAACAATATGGTGAGTTACAGTGATCAATAATATATATATATATATATATATATATATATATATATATATAATAGTCATCCATATGCAGTACTGTTTTGCTGTTTCACAGCTCATCAGTGCGGCTAGACAAGCAACTACCTCAAGCTAGGATCGAAACAAGACCACCCATATGACAGTCAGAGCTTCTAACTGTTGCGCTATTCGGCTGCTACTATGCGGGCAGTGAATTAACAATGCTTTGACATTGTCCAAATACCTAAGCTCAATTTGTTTACGGAAAGAGCATCGCTTATATGCTAATGGTAATTTGCATATCACTTACCAATATGCTCAACTCAATATATATATATATATATATATATATATAAATAATTATAATTTGGTAGATTATAAAATTTATGGCATCATTAAAATTTTTATTATAATCAAGCTCCAAAAATCAACAAATAACAATATTTATCCATATGCATTCATGTTTCAAAAAATCATTTTATTATTACTGTTATATGAGTAAAAAGACTTTATCTCACCCTGAAATGTGCTTATGATTTCCCTGTATTCAGAAATATTTTTGTTTGGTCCCTTTATGGAGACATTGTTTTGTTTTTGAAATGGTTGTTAATAATTATTATTGGATGATATTTTTATTCTGATTGTTAAAGTGCATGAATAATGATAAAGAAAATAAAAAATAACAATCTTTTAATATTACAACTGATAATAAAATTTCTTCATGTTTGGAGCTTCATTAAAATATTTAAAATTTTCATTAATTAAATCATAAATTTTATAATCTATCGAATTATCATATGAAAGCTCTATTAACATAACCTGATAACTACTGAGCTGCGGTACTTAAGAATATACTAGGAGATGCATAAAATCTGCTTTGTTCCTAAATGTAATCTCTGGACGCATATACCATTCACTGGACAAAGCGGGGGAGGGCAGGGCGGTAGCTCTAGATATATCTAAGGCTTTTGACAGGGTATGGCATGAGGGTCTCCTCAGGAAAATTAGATCATACAGTATCACTGGTAGAATACTTAACATTATTAAATCCTTCTTAGATAAGAGAAAAATCCAGGTTGTCCTCGACGGTCGTACATCTAAACAATATGATATAAATGCAGGAGTGCCCCAGGGGTCTATCCTTGGACCTCTATTGTTCCTGATATTCATAAATGACCTCCCCGGCAAAATTGCCACTGAGATGGGTATATATGCTGATGACACCACACTCTATAACAGGCATGACAGGAAAACAAATGAAAACATATCTAAAGAAATGGCAGAAACACTAGAGAATAACCTCCAATCTGTAGTGGAATGGGGACAAAAATGGTTGGTCACGTTCAATGCTGCCAAGACTAAACTAGTTTCATTCAATAATTACAAGAAACCTTCTCTACCACCTATAGCAATGGCCAACGACTCTTTATCTGAGAGTACATCTTTCAAACTCCATGGCCTAACGTTCACAGGAAACATGAGTTGGAACAATTACATTGAAGGCATTGCCAGGGCCGCTGCAAGAAAGGTGGGCTCTCTCTACCATGCTAGACAACTACTAGCACCCGAAAGTATCCTGTACCTCTATAAGGCCACCATTCACCCATGTATGGAGTATTGCTGTCACATCTGGGCTGGTACATCTGCTACTAGTCTCTTGCTCCTTGACAAGGTTCAAAAGAGAGTCGCAAACCTGATAGGCCCTGAACTGGCATCTAAGCTTCAGCCTCTGTCCCATCGACGAAATGTTGCATCTCTCTGCCTGTTCTACAAGTATTTTAGTGGTGAATGCTCTGACGAACTGCAATCACTTGTGCCCCCACAACGTGAGCACCCTCGACAAACCTGATAGGCTGCTAAATCCCACCCCCACACTGTAGAGATCCCTAGATGTAAAAGATCTTTCTGCTCCAATAGGTTCTTCCCCAGAACCGCTAGACTTTGGAATTCCATTCCAGGTCCCTGCTTCCCCAACTGTACTGACATGCAGAAGTTCAAGTGTAACGTGAACCGACATCTTGCTGCCCAAATCCCTACATAGTACCTCAGTAGTTGTTGCCCCTGATAGTAGCCCCCTACACCAAAGTGGCAATTTGTCTTGTTTGGGGTGAAAATGTAATAAAAATAAATAAATAAATTTTGTATTATTTGATCCTCTGGGAATATCTTAGATTGTTTTAGCTTTTTTAAGTTTTTTTTTTTCATTTTACTTCCGTAAGTTATCAGAAATCTAGGATCACTTTCCTATAACTAACACTTGATATTGAGTGGTCAATCAAAATTCCTATGTGAAATGCATATCTGAGTGTTTAATCAGTGTTTTCATCTCTCAAACGTTGAGTTAGTAAAGCATCAAAACACTAATTCCCTCCCCCACCGCTTCAATTGACCCTTTATGTTATAGTTTATCTTGTAATCTTTTCTGAATTTTGCTGGCTTTCAGGACATGAATTCATCTGGTCTGGTGGAGTATCCAGCCAAGTGCTTTTACTTGGGATAACATTATTAGAAGGTGCATGATTCCTTGTATGAGCAAGTATATAGTATTGCCAAGGAAATCTTATTTGCGATTTGAATAATGTTAGTTTGAATACTTGGTTTACTTGTAGAGTGACGTATCCTTATATCTGGTTGTCTTAACAAATCCTTATATGCAAAGGCAGAAGACGTTCAAGGATGATTTCTGGTGGTTGAGAATTATTATACCACATTTAGACTTGATCGAATCCTGCATTAATACGGTTGTAAAATATATGAATTAACTTTCTCTACAACTATTGGCAAAATGGTAACTTGTATTCAATTATGTATACATAAGTTTTCTAATATTGAAGTCATTAAAAACCTGACTTTGACTTTTAGCATTTTTATGGGTACACTCTGACTCATTCCAAAACCTCTGGCTGTAACTCCTGGTTTTAAACACATTTGTTTGCAAAGCTTCCAGCATACACGTTTTAGATTTCTTTATATTGACAGAAAATTTAACATAATAAAAAAATATATTTTTATTCCAGCATGTTTATAAGATTCTTTTTTGCATCAATTTTTTAATCCTTCTTTAAACACCTTGTATTTTCATGTCACCAAAAATGTAACTAAATTTATCGAAGCATTAAAATCTGAATGATTTATAGTAAGGTTTATTATCTTTTGTATACGAAAGCATGAGAAATAGAAACAAATGTGGATAGTTCTTATGCTATAAAGACTATTAGAGGGAATTCTCTTGGTAATTTTATCCTTTTGCTCATCAGACAAGTTCAAATATTGCAAGGAAATGTCCCTCCTTACTACAAAACACTCTTCACATATTTCATCATGCGAAGATTAAAACAGTTGAATTTTAATTTTAAATTGATTTAGCAAAGAAAATATACTCATGTGGATTTTGCATTAAAATATCAAGATTTTTATTTTCTGCAGTAAATTTAATTTTTTCTGCACAATGTTTAATTTTTAGAAATTGTATACATGATTTGATTTTCAAACACGTCATCATTTTAAAATCATGCAAGATCGTCCAATTATTTAGTAATGTTTGATTTTCTTAGTCAATTTGTAGTCTTTATTCAAATTCATAATTCAAGTTATATAGACTTGTACTTAAAATTATGAATGATTACTATTTGGTTTATAAAATACTTAACATATTGAGTAGGTATGGATGATCCATATGTGTTATGGAACCGTAGAATTCTCTATTAATTTTTTCCAATATCTAAGTATAAGAAATTGATATTTTATTTAAAAAAAAAAATTTTTTTTACAGGGGGGGCACCACTTATCAAGGCCCGAAGGCCACTCAAGGATAAGGGTTATTGCGTGTACAGTAATCAATGAGATAGTATTGTAGTAATCATTATTATTGGGAGTTTTGATAGAGTGTCTTACTTAAGGGAGCAGTTTGTCAGGAGTTTGTTTATGTTGGACTTGAAGACGTCCAAGTTGTAGTCAGGTGGGAAACAGGTAAGCGGCAGAGAGTTCCACTGGTGTGCTGTTCTAAGAAAGAAGCTTTGCTCATGGAATCTACATTTGGATTTAGGCACAGATAAAGAGTGGAGAAAATTATTGACAGTAGTTTCAGCTAGACGGGTGTTTCTCGTGAAAGATTGGCGAGGGGGGGACGAGGGATTGGAGCTCAGACGAGCACCTGCCATGGAAATAACGATAAAACAAAGATAGGCTTGCAATGTCTCTTCTGTGGGAGAGAGGTTGCAGGGAAGAGAAAAGGGCATCCCCCACGAAACCACAAAGTCTATTTTGTACTCTGTCAAGGCAGGATAGGCTGTTTTCAGCAGCTCCTGCCCAGATGTGGCAGCAGTACTCCATCCTTGGACGTACTTGGCTTTTATACAGATAGAGAATTGCATCACTAGTGACATATCTTCTAGATAGTAAAATTAGTAATGTAGTAAAATTAATGTTAGCTAATTTGTTAATCTTTTTCATAAATGTTAGTTTTTTTTTTTTTGTTTTTTTTTTGCATTAACTTTATAATCCTTATTTATAACTAATTGACAGAAAAAGTGTCATGTTCGTGTATCGACATTAAAAAAATGTTTATTATACGAGGTGGGGGGGGGGAATATAGTTTAGAAAAATGAATAATTGATTAGAAAAGGTAAGCTAGTAGGGAAGGAGGGGGGGGAGGAATTGGATTTTCCGGGTTGCAATAAAAGTATCTGTATTCATAGAAATCATGAAGCATCTTTTTTATTATGTGGCCTGTATTAGTAAGGGGTTAGCGATAACATGGAGAGACACACGTGTGAACGTAACAGAAGCTTTATTAACACTAAAAAATATATGACTGTGTGGTGGGAGGTTGCAGGCAATGGTGATGGTAGGAGTATCCCAGTCAAGGGGAGATAACTCGTGTTCCTTGATGTATATAACAATGCTCTTTTTTCTTCCCTGTAACTTCGTTTCCACAGAAAAGACATTGCGAGCCTGTCTCTGCTTTATCGCTATTTTCATGGCAAGTGCTCGACTGAACTTCAATCTATGGTTCCCCCTTGTCAAACTTTCACAAAAAACACAAGACTAGCTACAACCACTATATATGATTTTCCTCACTCTCTGTCTGTGCCTAACTGTAAACGCAGATTCCATGAACAAAGATTCTTTCCCAGAACTGCATGCCTGTGGAATACTGTTTTGCTGACATGCTTCCCAGTTGAATACAACCTGGTAGCCTTCAAATCTAATGTAAACAAGTTCCTGTTAAACCGTCCTCATAAATAATCAAATTCTACTTAATTTACACCATAAAGCTTTACATTCATTAACCCTTATCCTGGAGTGGCCTCTGGGCCTTGATAAGTGGTGACTTCCAGTAAAAAACAAAGTATTTTATGTTTTTCTTTTGTTTTAGTAAATACTTAGGCACATACTATTGGAACACACCTAATATAATTTTCGTGATTGTATTTTAATTTGCTTGATGTTTTAACAGGCTGGTTTTATCATGAATTTTCTAATGAGCCTTTGTTTAAAACTAAAACTTTTGCTTGAAGTTGTCAATTTTGCTTGAAAATTATTATTATTTTTTTTTTTTTTTTGCCTAAAGCTTTTTAATACTAGTTTTAATTATTCAGATGAAGTGGCATTTTCTATTAAAATAATTAAAATTAGATAAAAATGATTTGATAGAAAAATGATCTCCTAAACGCTCGTTTCTCTGATTTCATTTCACTGGCAACCATCTTGATTACCTTATTTCCTCTGATTCCCCCCCAAAAATACATAAATAAATAAATAAACGTTTTTATTTGCTTCTGTTTTTATTTTTAATTTGTAATTTATGATAAAACAAAAGCTGCTTATTAAAACACCAATCGACTTTTTTAGGTGAAATTTTAATTATTTTCCTGATTTTTGCATTTCTATCAAAATGTTTGCGTGTTCATTTGATCCATCGATTACTCTTCCGTTTGAAGCATAGCATAACATACACATTGAATAAATACATCTTGTCTTAAATTCGGCTTTGTACATCAATTGTTTTGTCACACTTTTGTCATTCTGTCACATTTATGTTTGAATTTGTATTTTCGTGGTTTTGTCACTTAAAATAGCGTTGTCCTTGGTCTGTCACACTAAAGTTTGAAATTGTATTTTCATTGGTCTGTCACACTTAACAACGAAA
Organism: Euprymna scolopes; assembly: GCF_053919585.1. Lineage (NCBI taxonomy): Eukaryota > Metazoa > Mollusca > Cephalopoda > Sepiida > Sepiolidae > Euprymna > Euprymna scolopes. The sequence goes on along the minus strand of NC_136483.1, from coordinate 16,286,707 downwards.
GTACAATTTCAAACACAAGTATGACAGACCAACGACAATGCTATTTTAAGTGACAGACCGACGAAAATACAAGTTTGAAATATTATTTTTAACTACGTCCATACTTCTTCCTTTCGCCAAGTATATTAATAACAGACTCTGTACGTTGGTTTGTCTGTGACGTTGAAGATAAAACAGCATTTTTGAATGTGTTCACTCACTTCTATAAGATCTGTCAGTTTGTCACACTTGTTAAAAAAAAATGTATTTTTAGATGCATCCATATGCTTTCGTCCATTGATAAGTCGATTTGAAATTTGAAGTAGTATTTTCATTTCTCAATGGACACATCTAAAATATAACAGAACCAAATATCTTTCTTAGAAGCTCCGTCAATCCGTTTGTCACGTTTAAAATAGTATTTGTGTCGGTCTGTCGTTAAATGGATAGCTTGAATGGGTGCATCTTAATATTATTTGTCCTTGTTTTCTTTTCTCTTTTAATTCCTAATTTGTAATTCATGAAAAAACGAAGCTGTTTAATAAAACACCATTGGATTTGGTTCATGAAATTCATTGCTTCCGAATCATGCTTTTTCAAGTTGAATAAAATTATGAATTATTTCCCCTCAATGAAAATTATTCCTTTGAAAATTTCGATTTCTTCATTGTTTTTTTTTCTATTACTAGAAGAATTAACTTTGTTCATTTTGAAAATTCAATAACACCTGATTCACGATTCTTTCTTCTTCTTCTTCTTCTTCTTCTTCTTATTATTATTATTATTATTATTATTATTATTATTATTATTATTCACCACCAACACTCACTAGGAGTTTTCACATGCTATCATCAAAGATTTCTAAAGAACAACCTATGGCGGTCCCTGGAGTCTGAATGACAACTAATCTCCTCAGATCTCAAGTATTCTCCATTTCTTTTGATAATATTTGCAAATTAATTTACATTATCACAACAGCCGCTTACCATTGATTTCTTGTTAGTCTTCACTGAAATTTGGGTGGCAATAAGCCTCCTTAAGGTCCTAGTCTTCTTCGCATTCACCCAGTGAAGGTTTGGTTGGTGCTTTCTCTCCTTGGTCTTTTTATCCTCCGTGACCCTCCTCGAGTATTTGGTGTGGTATCAGTTGAAACCGTTACTTTTTTATATGGGGGAGGAATTGACTTACAATTATACAATTTCCATTTTCTTCATTTCATGTAGCGGTTTTTTTTAATTTTACTTCTGTAGCCGTTTCTATATGTCTGGTTAGCGCCTGTGGCTCATGTGTATTCGTCTCTCCTTTATATTTTAGCCGTTTTTATTATTGTTATCCATTGTATCTTCTCAGCCATTCTTCTGAGTCTAATTTCTCCTATTCTTTTTTCAAAGATTTTCAGGATTGCTCCTACTATTATTGGTTTTATCTTGACTTTCTTCATCTTCCATATTCCTTTCAGCTCTCTGGCTGTACGTGTATTTCTCCGCTTCTCGGTCGCCTTGATATTCACCTTGTGTTCTCTTGGAACAGATGAAATCTACGATTTGGCAGGACTTTTCTTTCTTGCTAATTATTATGACATCTGGTCTTCTTGCTTGAATGGATTTATCTGTTTGTACATCCATGTCCCACAGGATTTTAAGATTTTCATTTGCAAATACTGCTGCCGGTTTATCCCTGTACCATTTTTCTGGGTGTTCAATAAACAGTTGTTTGAATAATTCCAAGTGTATTGCCTTCTCCACTTGATCGTGTCTGTTCTTTCTTTCTTTTCTTTCTTTTTTTTTTACATAGGCATCACCACTTGTCAAGGCCTTGAGGCCACTCGAGGAAAAGGGTTAAAGAGTGTACAGTAGAAATTGAACAATATAATAATCGTTAGTAATGGAAGTTCAGTAAATTTGTTAACTTATATGGAACGGCTCATCAAAAACTTGTTTACGTTAGACTTGAAGACAACCATATTGTAATCAGCTGGAAAGCAGGGAAACGGAAGACAATTCCATAGGTGTGCAGTTCTAATAAAGAAGCTTTGCTGATGGAATCTACGTTTAGGTTTAGGTACAGATAAAGAGTGGGGGAAACTAGTGATATTGTTTTCTGCTAGACGGGTGTTTCTTGTGAAAGTTTGGCGAGGGGGGACCATAAAATGGAGCTCAGCTGAGCACTTTCCATGAAAATAACGATAAAGCAGAGACAAACTCGCAACATTTCTTCTGTGAGGAAGAGGTTGCAGGGAAGAGAAAAGGACATCCCCTACGAGGCTACGAAGTCTATTTTGAACTCGATCAAGGCAGGATAAGTCCTTACTAGCAGCTGCTGCCCAGATGTGGCAGCAGTACTCCATCTTTGGACATACCTGGCTCTTATATAGATAGAGAATTGCATCAGTAGTGAGATATCTACTGGATCGATAGAAGGATCCCACCATTTTTCCAGCGGCCTTGGCAATGGATTTAATGTATGTGTTCCACTTAAGATCAGGAGTAAAAGTCAAGCCCAGAAGCTTGTCAAAACATGAGGCCTTCCCAAGACGAGAGCCATTCATTTCAATTGATGCCAGATGGGGATCAGAGCGTTGATGATGTAAAGATAAAAGCTTGGTTTTAGATGCATTAAAAGTAACCAGCCACTCCTTTCCCCACCACATGCTCAAGATCAGAGGAGAGAGAATCAGAGAGAACTTGGTCGTTTATGGTTTTAGATGTGCTACCATAGATGGCCGTGTCATCAGCATAAATATCTACGAATGATGTAAGGATGTGATTTGGAAGATCATTAATGTAGATCAGGAAGAGAGTTGGGCCCAGGATCGACCCCTGTGGGACTCCAGCATTAATACTGAGAGCTTCTGATTTCTGCCATCAACCACTACTCTTATGTTCTTGTATTCTTTTGGGGCTAGTTTGGTGCATTCGATTATTATGTGGTTTATCATTTCGTCTCTTTGTCCACAAAGTTTACATTTGCTGGTTTCTTGTGTTTTAAAAAGTCAGCTGTCTGTTGTATAATGTCAGTCTTCCCTTTGATTCCGATTTCTCTTAGGTTTTTTCCATAGTATTTGAGACTGTTCCTAGTCTTCCTACAATTATTGTTATCATATTCCTTGCCATAGTATTATTATTATTATTATTATTATTATTATTATTATTATTATTAGCATTATTATTAGCATTATCATTATTCTTATTTGCACTATTTACTCACTTAGAGTGTTCACACAAGTAATTATCAGTAATTGCTCACTGGCAATATTAAGTGGTGTTTGGTTCCTAATCGAGAAGTGATAAGGACTCTTTGTAAATGAGATACTAATAAACCTTTGGCCATTTTGTGAGCTGATAATATCAAATTTACAAATATGAAGGATATTATACAAGGAAAATGCTCAAAAAGAACAGACTTAGATAGTAGAAAGCTAATGAAAGGAATACTTGGAAAAATTCCTTAGTAAGATACTTTCATAAACTAAATAAGAACTCACTAACCTGGATAAAAAAAATGTTAAAAAAACAGGAAAATAATGATCATGCATAATACACTAAAACTGAAAAAGAGGGAAGAGGATTGGGATGTATTTAAAATTGCATGAACCATATAATAAAAGCACTAAAAATTACATAACATAAAGAACGAATACCATCAGCAAAAGCAGTGCTAAAGTGAATAATATAGAAAGCAACGAACGGGGAAACAAAATAAAAGGAATTGCAAAATGAAAAGAGAAGCTGCTACATGAACTACTGACCAAAATGTGTGTAAAAACTGCATGAACCTTGCTACAGAATAATACCATCAGAGCAAACTATATTAAAGTTAAGATAGACAAGACTCAAGAAAAATATAAACATAGAATTTGTAGACAAAGACACGACATGGTAAACCACATCATAAACGAATGGAACAAACTATCCCAAAAGGAATATAGAAAACATAACTAAGTTGTGAAGGTGGTCCACTGAGAACTGTGCAAATGAACTGTGCAAACTATGCATACTTTAAATATACAGACAAATGGTGCAAGCACAAATCAGAGCTAGTATTGAAAAACAAAATTGATAATATCCTAGCATACATGGAAAGACAAATGGATAAATTTATCCAAGGAAGAAGACCGGACATGTGAATGATTAACAAGAAGGAAAAAAACTGCCAAATCGTAGATTTCAACATTCTAGCAGATTACAGAGTCAAGTTGAATGAGACAGAAAAATTAAGTAAATACAAATTACCAGAGAGCTCGAGCAATATGTAACAAAAAGAAAATTATTGTACTACCTAAAATTTTGAGAGTATGTGGACTAGTACTGAAAAATATGTAAAAAAAAAAACAAAAAAAAAAACAAGGAGAATTTGGATCAAAAAGGACTGGGACAAGAACAACTCCAAGACAAATGAAAACAATTGAAAACAATTAAGAAAATTCCAAGCACAACCACGTAGCCAAGTGAGACTAGCCAAACACAGGTAAGTTGAAATAGAATAGTGCTGATAGATAAAACATACTAAGACAAACCCAGATAGTCTACTCACCCTACCCTGGGTGTATATTCCACAACTTCATAACTCTCTGATATTTTTGTCCTTAGTTCTCACATTCTTTAAGTAATGTTTCTGACAATGGTGGAAGAATTGCTGTTTTCTTGATTGACTGTTGTTTTGAGTTGATGATTTGTGGAATTTCTATCCTCTCATAGTATTCCTCATCTAATTGTCAATCATCCCATCAGATCAAACATTAATCGTGTATTTTGTATATCTGCCTAGCACTAATGCACAGGGCGGAATGATACATTTGTCGCCTAAAGAAAACAACACTACAGCTTTATTTTAAAACTTCTATTGAAAAAATCAATTCAGGTAACTTGATTATGTAGTAGAGCTGTTATCTATTCAATGTAGCCGCCTTCAGTCTCAATCATCGCCTCGATACGGGTCTAAAACTGAGAACATGCCTCTTCCACTTGCCGGTGGGAACTTGGCAAATAGTTGACAGATGGTGGCGATCAGGCTGACTTTGGTGTTGTGGGATGTCATGTTGGTGATCTTCTCGACTTCTGACCAAACGAAGAAGTCCAGTGGGTTCAGGTCGGGGGAGGAGGTGGTGGCAATGAGAGAAGGGTACAAAGTCGTTGCACTTATTCTGAAGCCTGAGTTTCTTTGGATTTTTTTTTTTTTGTTACATTTTCACCCCAAACAAGGCACAATTCCACTTTGATGTAAGGCGCTACTATCAGCGACATAAGTTGCAAGGATACTATATAGGGAGTTGAGCAGCAAGATGTTTGTTTGCATTACACTTGAATTTCTGCATGTCAGTACATTTGGGGAAGCAGGAACCTGGAAGAGAATTCCAAAGTCTAGCAGTTCTAGGGAAAAAACTATTAGAGTAGAAGGCATTCTTACATCTAGGGATCTCTACTGTGTAGGGGTGGGATTTTGCTGTTTGTTGGGTTTGTCGAGCGTATTTACATCGAGGGGGTACAAGGGCTTGTAGCTCGTCGGAACATACACCATTAAAATACTTGTAAAATAAACAGAGGGATGCAACATTTTGTCTATGGGACAGATGGGAAGTGCGCCGGCGCCAAGTTCTGCTGTCACCTGATTGTACCAGGGTATCATTACACTTCTCAACACATTCAGGTACACTTTAGTGTCGATTTTCAAGCCGACTTCGAAGATGTCAGCTGGCATGATGTGGCCTTAATTTGAAACCACACCAAAGACCATAACCATGGCCGAAAACTTTGTTGAGCTATGCTCTCAAGCGTTGAATCGTTCGAATTTACATTATTAGGGTGCTGGCAATGGTCCTGCTGTCATAACTTTGATCAGTAGAGAGCATGAGTTGTACAGCGACGCATCTCTGATCTCGCTCGTTGAACATTGTGTCACTTTCAGACATGATAGAAGGCTCCTATCGCTCTTGGAATTTGTACACAACTGGCCATCTAGTAGATGGTCTGCAACAAGAAATGAAAACCGGTTTTCATCAAACGGAAATGGCATCATATCGTCTTTTCTAGGGTGATAATTTTATCGTTCCACTCAGTATCTGATATCAGAGTTTGGTGCTATTAGATTAGATCTTTTTTGGACCCTGTCTAAGAGTGAAAGACTAGTGGTAGATGCCCCATTAAAAAATCTGTTCATTTTCCAGTTATAAATAAAGAAAGGCTGAATTTAAGCTGATTCTGGTGACTACATTCTATGGCCCGTTTTAAAAATGAAGTTATATAAATGTCTACGTGCGTTAAAAATAAATGCTAAAAATTAATGATTGCATATTACGTCAGTACTTTCCGCTTATTTGTTTGGCTAACATTTTATTTTATATATTAGATTAGATTTTCATAGTAGTCAGATTTTAAGACAACGCTGTTTGCTACACTCCACGTCAACTGCCTGTAAAAACTTTTTAAAATATGGCCCTTGTCTAGAATTTTCCCTTTATATAGAAAACAATAAAGAAAAATCTGTATAATATACGTACCCTAACCCTAATCCCAACCCCAACGTGTGACAGAAAGAAAATATCATATTCTAAAAATTATGGGAATTGATCAAGTAGTTTTATTTTTAGAAATAAAACTATTTTGAAGTGAATTTTAGGTGTTCCAATGTCCCCCTCCTTATGTTAAAACTGGCTTTCTAAAATCTCACAAGTTTGAATTATTTGAAGTTATTTTCCTTGTTTCCAAGATGATGTTATGATATTGTCGCACTTCGTTTGGTCACAAAATTGGATTTTTATATTGAAAAATAAAGTACTTTATCAATTTATATGATTTTTGGTGTGCGATATTTTCTTACCGTCACGGGTATGTACATCACGTATATTTCTCTTTTTGATTTGTTTTGTGACTTCTTAGAAACTCGATCATTGTTAAAAAGATCTCCACGTATTATGAGTGCGTTTGTATATATATAAGTCACCTTGTGTGTGATAATAATAGGGAGATGATTTTTAAATGTTTGAGCATTTATCATTTAAGTTTTAATGAGTTTAAGCATTACTAAAATATAATCTATTATGTAATACTACCTAGTTACGTTTTGAACAGATTTTGAACTTTGGGAATTTGTATGTAACATATACAACAATTTCAGTGGCTAATGATATACTTGCTTGGCTAATGAAAATTGTGGTATTATATTTGGAATTGTCTCCTACTAAAAGGATATAGTATGTAATTAGAGAAATCGATTGGAATTTCAAATTGTAATTATAAAGAAGAAAATTGATAATTGTCGTAATTGACTTGTTAATGAGCATCAAATACTTATTTTATCGGACTAAAGCTATTGGTGACAAAAATCAAGAAGTAAACTTCTATCATTTTATATATATATATATATATATATATATATATATATATATATATATATATATATATATATATATATGATTAGTTTTTTTTTTGGAAAAAGAAATCCAGTAGAATGCTCAATTAAAAGAAAAATCCGAAATATAAGAGCGTATTTATATTTTTTGTACAGAAAGTTGTTAGATGAAGTGTGAAATATATATACCTCGTGGGTTCACGTTTAACTCTCGTTTTGTTAAATTCCACCTCCCCCCGTACTTTAAATTTAAATAATTCAAATTTTAAAGTTAATGAAATCATCACCGTCCGATAAAAATACGGGGGGGGGGAATTTAACAAAACGAGAGTTAAACGTGAATTCGCGAGGTATATATATTTCACACTTCCGGTTATAAAATAGACGAATGTTGGCTGAAGAGAGTTTGATAAGGATATCTTAAACGGTCCTAATTATCGGGCTTGAAACCGACGGTACAAATGACTTGTCTCGTCTAACAACTTTCTGTACGCAATGTCTCGGAAGTAGAGTGAAAAGCACATCTTATTTTTCTTTTATTAATATTATTTTTTTTCCTTGTACACATGTTTGTGAATTATTCCATGGATTTCTGCCTTTGGATTATTATGGACCATCTTCTTCCAATTACGAGATGTCTTTGGATTTTACTTGTACAAATGGAAATTCTTTTAACTTTCTTGAAGTTTTACATTTGGATTTTACCGTCACTGGATTTTTTATCTTCCACCAGACTATCCATTCATGTGTAATCACCTTTTTCTTTACCATATTCCCTCTGCTTAACTTATTTTGTTTTCAAGTAAGATCTTTGACTTCCTTGTTGTTTCATCAAATACTTCTGCATGCAAAATCCGATCCAGCATTTTGCTAATTTTTACCCTCTGATGAGAAGGAGAGTATTTCTTCGAAACTCCGCGGATTAAGGACTATCCATTTATCTAGTGTTTCCTTTTTAGATTAAATATGTTTTTAACATATTTTATTAACTGTTTGCCCATATATATATATATATATATATGTCGTTATATTCCTTTAAAAAATGAAGTAAACTAAAACAGAAGGAAACTGAACGATATGCATGTGAGTATCATGTTTTTTTTTTCTAAACAGTTCGCTTCTTGTAAGTAACAACAACAAAAAAGAAAATACTCAAGCTGAGATCAAAATTAAAATCTAAAGGTAGTAAGTCAAGTACAACAATCATTAGGCCGGCTTTACACGGTCTCTAAATAGTATTTTCAAACTTATTTTTAACATAATGAATCTTTCATGTGAACCTTTCATGCATGCGTATTCGTGAAACAGTTGACAAATATATTGAAATCCAACGACTCGCAGGTATGAATTTTTTAATTTTGACCCCCTCAGTAACCCTTTTTTCTGAATGAAAACCAATGAAAATTTTTCCACATGTCTGAATATCCTATATACCAAATTTCACACTGTAGATCAAAAAGCCATTAAGTAAAAAGGATGAGAAGTGTCCTCACACACACACACACACACACACACACACACACACACACACACACATTCTCACTTTTATAGATATATATAGATATAAACACGCATAGTTAGGAGAAGAAAAGAAAGATGTGCAACTTTTCCCATGGTAATGTATAAGGAGGGGGACAGTCCTGAGAAAATTCAGCTCATGGCTAGTAAATAGTCAATGCAGATAAAAAAAAAATGCAAGATAGTTTATCTAATTTAATTTATCTAGTTTATTTTATTTAAATGTTCTTTTTTTTTTTGCTTTGTCTATTAGACTTACGTCATTTTTAACAATGACATTATGTAATGCATCATCCTAAAGAATTTCAACTGAAAGATACCTAGTCATCATCCAGATCCCCATTATATGAGTTGTGGACGGTGGAATTTATGTAGAGTAGAAAGTTAACTTTGGGTGTATATTCCACAACTTCATAATTCTCTGATATTTTTGTCCTTAGTTCTCACATTCTTTAAGTAATGTTTCTGACAATGGTGGAATGTTTTCTTGATTGACTGTTGTTTTGATTTGATGGTTTGTGGAACTTTTTATCCTCTCATAGTATTCATCATCATCTGTCAATCTATTCATCCCATCAGATCGAACATTAATCATGTATTTTATATATCTGCTTATCTGATGTCAGAGTTTGGAGCTTGGCCGAGAGCGTGGGAACTAATAGATTAGATCATTTTTGGACTACTTCTAAGAGCGAAAGACTAGTGGTAGATGTCCCATAAAATATCTGTTCGTTTACCAGTTACAAATTAAGAGAAGCCGACTTTAAGTTGGCCCTAGTGACTACATTCTTCTGCCGTTTTAAAAATGAACTTATTTGACTACTTCTTTAAATTACGTGCGATAAAAAGAAAATGTCTACATACAATAAAAAGGAAATATAGGTTCGGATATAGTATGTAATCAGTGAAATCAATTGGAATTTCAAATTATAATCATAAAGAAGAAAATCGATAATTATCGTAACTGATTAATAGCATCAAATATTTATTTTGTCGGACTAAAGCTATTGATGACTAAAGTCAAGAAGTAGACTGTCATCACTTATATATATATATATATAATCATAAACAGCTGTCTGTGAGTCACGCACACACAAACACACACACACTATATATATATATATATATATATATATATATATATATATATATATATATATATATATATATATATATATATATATCTTCTTGGCAGTACTTCGCCAACGAAAATTCTATGAAGGGGGTTTTCCACGTCGACTGCAGGCACAAGTCAAAAGTCATGTCAGGTGTGACTGCTGAGGCTTCCCGAATCTTTCTCTAATATATATATATATATATATATATATATATATATATATATATATATATATATATATATATATATATAGGTTTATATGATGTGGTTTGGTTGGAAGAATAGCAAAAAATCACGATAAAAGCATTGTACATAAGATACTTTGCTAAAATAAAATATTCATTTAATGAAATAGATGCTTACCTTATTTTGAGATGCTTTACATCCTAGATTTCACTGAATACGTGTTGCTCATATCAAGCACATTTATTATTTAACATAAAGAGTAGGCAAACGCAGTAGGTAAAGTCATAAAAATGAAAATGAAAAATAAGAGATCATTCTATTGTTAACTAGGAGGGAGACTCGACGTTGCCCAGGATTGAATAAGAATCAACTAATGTTTCACACTTCCAATATTTTTATTGTCATCGAAATCGATGAAAATGGCTAATTTTTCAATCTAATTGATTTATTGCATGTTTTAGTCGGGAACCCACTATGGTGCACCGGGGAAAAGCTTCACAGACCTTCCCACAGTGACTTAGTCCAAAATACGATGTAGTCTACATTGCACCGCAGAGAACCTACTCTTGATTTTATCAAATATTCTTATATTTTATATACCAAGCTCTTCTGATTCTCAAACACACGTGATGTTAGGTTGTTTAAAAGTGTTAACTTTGGTCAAAATCGGACTGTTCCTTCCTTAATTTGATTTTTTTTATTATTGATTTTCGATACTTTTCGGAGGCATTCTGATGCAAAACCTTTTTAAGGACACTCTGAGACACATAAATTGCATTTATGTAAAATTCTACAATATGCGGTGGAGGGAGGGATGCATACTTTTTCAAGCATTCTGGGAAAGCAAGTGATCAGGCGAAACACATTTTCCGGCTATTTGACAATTCGCCTGTCCGTTTCAGTTCACAATATCGCTCACAGTGAATGCATTTATTTCACTACCACAGTGAAAAATGTGACACAAAGGTCAGAAAGTGGGATTGAAAAGCCAGTGTTCTCGAAGATGGGCATTCTGACCCTGCGATGCCTCGACAGCCCTGATTGCATTCTTAGGTAGAGTCGCCTCAGGTGATTAGCAATAAATTAACTCCTTCTCAATCATGCAGCCTGTCGTTCCCGGTTCTTAATCATGAAAACCAACTTGTGTGCAAACAAGCAAACGAAAACTTATCAAAATACACCTTTATTTCTTTAAATAAATATAAGGAGAAATTATTTTGTAATGAATTTCGTATTAATAAGATAAATGTTTTTGATTATTTACGTTAATTGTCTCCGTCTATTGCTTCTCTTATTTGTAGCATTAACAACCAAATCATAAAATAATCACATAATATCTGGTGTGTAAGTGTGTTTCTCGTAAATACGTATCTTTAATAATGTTATAATGGGATGACCTAGCACCCCTCCGGACAATAAGATAGACATTGTAGATATACTCCTCCGAAATTAGAGAGTTTGAAGACAGCGAGCGAGACAAACTCTCGCCTTGTATCCCTTTTGTAAATAAACGTTTGTATTAACCGTAAGTGAATGCCCTGCGTTATGATTATCTAAAGATAGAGATATCATTTGACGACGAATGATGAGCGTATATTTTGGAAACGAAAAAAATAAATTTTTTTTCTTTATAAGAAGAACTCAAAAGAAAAAAAAAGTGAAACTGAATTCAGAATGCACATGGTCGAAGGAAAAAAGAAAACCATTGAGTCTGAACAGAAATCAGTTCTAAAAACTTAAAATAATTCAACCAACTGAAAAAGAACATTTTAAAAAGAATACGACACAAAAAGACAACACAAAACTAAGACACATAAAAAAGTAAGTAATTTTTTTTTCAAAAGAAAAAAAAAAGGAATTCAATCTGTTTAGTTTCATACTGAAAAAAAAAAGGAAAAAAATATTTGTTCTATTGCTAATTCATTTCAAATTTATTTTTGTCTAAAAAAAAGAAAAATAAGGATAAAAAAGACTGCAAAAAAGGAACATGTCTTGTGCGTGTCGGTGGCTAGCTAGTGTCGCTGTGTATTTTTCTTCTCCAAAACTTTTCTAAATTGTTATGAAATAATATGTGCCGTTTAAACACATTCATTGAATTTATTTAGCAATTTTCTTTTTGTACCATTAATTTTTAAAATCAAGGCCTGGAAGCCACTCGGGGATAAGGGTTATTGTGTGTACAATAATCAATGGGATAATATCGTAGTAATAGTTGGTATTAGAGATTTGATAAAGTGTCTTACTTAAGGAGGCGATTAATCAGGAATTTGTTTATGTTAGACTTGAAGACGTCCAAGTTGTAGCCAGGTGGGAAACAGGCAAACGGAAGAGAATTCCACAATCGTGCACTTCACTGCACTTCTCAGAAAGAAGCTTTGTTCATGGAATCTACGTTTTTATTTAGGCACAGATAAAGAGTGGGGGAAATTACTGACAGTGGTTTTAGCTAGACTGGTGTTTATCATGAAAGATTGGTGAGGGGGGACCAGAGATTGGAGCTCGGACGAGCACTTGCCATTTAAATAACGATAAAAAAAAGACAGGTTCACAAAGTCTCTTCTGTGGGAGAGAGGTTGTAGGGAAGAGAAAAGGGCATCCCCCACTAAGCCACGAGGTCTATTTTGTACTTTGTCAAGGCAGGTTAGGCCGTTTTTAGCAGCTCCTCCCCAGATGTGGCAGCAGTTCTCTATCTTTGGACGTACTTGGTTTTTATATAGATAGAGAATTGCAGTATTGAGATATGTTCGGGAGCGGTAGAAGGATCTCACCATTTTCCCAGCAGCCTGCGCAACAGACTTGATATATGTGTTCCATTTCAGATCAGGAGTAAAGGTCAAACCCAGGAGCTTGTCAAAACATAAAGCCTCCCCAAGACGAGAGACATCCATTTCAATTGACGCCAGATGAAGAACAGAGTGTTGATGATGTAAAGATAGGAGCTTGGTTTTAGATGCATTAAAAGTGACCAGCCATCTCTTCCCCCACTGAACCACGCGCTCAAGATCAGAGGAGATAGAATCAGAGAGAGCTTTGTCATTGACGGCCTTTGATGTGTTGCCATAGATGGTCGTGTCATCAGCATAGATGTCAACGAATGATTTAAGTATGTGTTTTGGGAGATCATTAATGTAGATCAGGAAAAGAGTTGGGCCCAGGATGGACCCCTGGGGAACTCCAGCATTAATACTGTGGGCCTCTGATTTCTGTCCATCAACCACTACTCTAATGAGCCTATCGGAGAGAAATGATTTAATGATTGAGAAAACGTTTCCAGTTATACCGTAGCTGGAAATCTTGTGAAGTAGGCCCTTATGCCATACCTTATCGAAGACCTTTGATATGTCAAGAGCATTTGCTCTAGAAAGGAAGCCTTTGTCGAGAGATTCACTAATCCTATAAGATATAACCGTTAGCACATCAGCTGTAGATCTAGCAGAATAGAAACCATATTGCATGTCACTAAGGACGTATTTCTGCTGAGGTGGTTGACTACTTCTTTATTTAATATGGATTCCAGTAACTTACTCATGACACACAAGAGACTTATTGGTCTGTACTGAGAGGGAGATGACTTAATCACCTGAGTTCTTAAATACAGGGCATACTGATGAGGTTTTCCAGGGTGTTAGAAAGCACTTCTTCTTAAAGCAATGCTTAAACAGTTTTGTAAGTATGGGGGCAAGTTCTGGTCAAAGCTTTTTCAACACTATAATTGGAATGCCTTCTGGACCAGTTGCTTTACTGGAGTCAAGGTTCTTGATTAGTTTGGCGACCTCACGCACAGATATTTGTATGTTGGATAGTGTGTTGTCTGTTGTAGGAGGAAATACCGGGTTGATGACCTTCATCGCAGAGGGTAGAGTTAGCTGCAAAGTTCTTAGCAAATAGTTTGGCCGTGTCTGATGCTGACGAGATGACCTCAGGTCCATTGATGATGGTTGGGATAGAATGCACGCTTCTGTTCAGGATCCTGTTTGCTATTTGCCAAAACTGGTGGAAACCAAGCCGCTGCTCAGCTACTTTGGATTTGATGGACTGAGCATATAGCTCTCTTGCATTTTTTATTACTCTTTTACAGTGGTTGCTGGCAGTCCTGAAAGCAGCTTTAGTTTCAGTACATCTATTACGTTGGTAGCTATGGAAAAAGTAATTTCTGTGCGCAATGGCAGCAGCACATTCTGGGGAGAACCATGGCTGGCTGTTAGGTTTTTGTTGGAATTTTTTGGTCAGGTCTCATACTATAGAGGACACATCCTTTTTAAACATAGAATTCAGAGGTAGATTAGATATGAATGTACGGAAGCTATCCCAGTCATCCATAGAGTATCGATATACAGTACGGTGGAGAGGTACATCTGAAGACTTATTGTATTTCATTTTTATCTTAACTGATACAACTGTGTGGTCGGAGGATCCTGGGGGAGATAGAACGGAACATGACCATAGCTCAGAGAAAGTTGTGAGAAAAAGGTCTAGAAGGCTTGCATACTGACCGGTAGTATTAGGCACACAGGTGGGTTCGTGGTCAATGAGTGAGGTCATAGGCAATGGCAAAATCATGACAGAACCTCCCCTCATCATCTGTCTTATTTGAGTGGGTCAGCCATTCCACATTATGGACATTGAAGTCACCGCAAATGTGAATGTTAGCCTAAGGATGAGCAGACAGGATGAGGTCAATTTTCTCGGATATACTCTTAAAGACAGTAACCCCACTATTGTGGGGGCGATAGAGGGAAAATATAAATGCGGTGGTGTAAGCAAGTGCAACCCGGAAGCACATATAAGGTAAATTAGGGTCTTCTCTGGAGATATCTCTACTACACGGAAAGCCATCTTTAATGTAGGCGCATATTCCATGTTCATGGTGTTCTTGGGGGTCAGATTTAGATGTTAAGTTAGAGTATCCTTTTATTATGAACTCGTCTAGGGAAGTGTTCGGCCCTATGCCAGTTTCGTTTAGAAAGAGAACTAAAGAGACTCGAAGAAAATGGAGTAATTGAAGTGATCTACTCTGAGTGGGTATCACCCACAGTATATGTAAAAAGTAAAAAGATCAGGGTATGTGCTGATTTCTCAACTGAACTAAATGATAGCTTAAAAGATCATAACTATCCGCTCCCTACCCCCGATGAAATTTTCTCTAACTTGAATGGGGGAAAAATTTTCTCAAAAATTAATTCATCAGAGGTATATTTGCAGGTCAAAGTCCGGGAAGATTGTTCAAAATACCTGACAATAAATACCTATAAAGGATTATTTGCCCTAAAACGGTTGACTTTTGAAAGTAACACCAAATTTATTCCAATAAATTATGGATACCATGTTAGCAGGCTTAGATTTTGAAATGGCTTACTTAGACGACATTCTAATAAGAAGCAAAAATGTTGAAGAACATAAAAACCATATTCGTGAGGTATTCGAGAGAATAGCAAACTATTTATTCAAAGTGGCTCTCGAAAAATGTGAATTTGGTATGGACAAAATTGAATATTTAGAACAAATAATTGATCGGAATTGATTTGGATCTAACCCAAATAGGACAGAAGCAATTAGAGACCGGACAGTGTCATGAAATTACAGTCATTCTTGGGTCTAGTGAACTACTATAATCCTTATATCCCAAATGTGCATGAATTATTGAAGAAGAAAGAAAAATGGCACTGGACAAAAGAATGTGAGGAAGCATTTAAAAAAATACAAAAAGTGTTTGTTATCATATTTAGCTTTGAAGGAGTCAATTGCAGCAGCAGATGTGAGTGAATACGGGTTAGGAGTCATGCTTCTACACATATTAGAAGATGGGTTTACTAAACCAATTGCCAACGCCTCAAGGGTTTTATTACCTGCAGAAAGAAATTACAGTCAGATTGAGAAAGATTGAGAAAGAAGGTCTGGCAATTGTGTACGCTATGAAAGAATTTCTTAGATTCATCCATGGAAGACAATTTGCATTATTGTTGCTTTTTGGTTAAAAAAAGGTGTTCCTACCCATACTGCAAGCAGATTGCAGCGATAGAGCATTATTTTGCCCAACTACAATTTTAAAACGCAACACTTACCATCTAACAAAATTGCACAAGTTGATGGTTTCTCCAGATTGATTCCAAGTAAAACGGAATAGCTTGAAGAAACGGTTATAACAGCAGTAAAAGAAGAAAATGAACAAACAGACATACTAATAAATATTGTTAGAGAACTAACTGTAACAGAAATAAAAAAAACAGCGAAAATGGATGAGTACATTAACAAGATGAAAAAATAAGTGTGGCAAAACGAAAAGAAGAAAAAAGTGTTTCCATTTTCGACATGTCACGAAACTCTAATATATGCAGATAGAGTGGTAATACCGCAAGTGTTAAAAATGAAATTTCCGAAAGAATTTCATATGTCATCCTGGAATCTCCAGAATGAAAGCTCTGATTAAATGAGATACATACTGGCTTAAAATGGATCAGGACATTGAAAAAATGGTAAAATTATGCAAACGCTTCACCCACAAGGACGCAACCTTGGCCTAAAACAGATGTACCTTGGACATGCATCTATATAGATTATGCAGGACCACTGAAAGGATATTATTACCTGGTAATCGTGGATAGTTTTTCAAAATAGCTGGAAATTTTTAAATACAAACACCCCACAGCTGCAAACACTATAAAGGTGCTAGATGAGGTATTTAGTCATTTTGGAGTACGAAAAACAAATGTTAGCAACAATGGTACCATGTTCACAGGACAAAAATTTAAGTACTACTGTGAGTCGTTGGCTATGGAACATATCACAACACCAATTTATAACCTTCGGTCTAGCGGGCAAGCAGAAAGGTTTGCAGATACCTTCAAAAGAGCATTGCAAAAGAATAACAATATCAACACGGAAGAAAAGAGTATTAAAAAATTCCTAACAATTTATAGGATAATGCCAAACCAGAATACTAATGCAAATTTATCACCAGCTGAAATAATGTTTGCCAGAAAAGTATGTTCTGTGTTCGACCGATTAATTCCAAGAAAAACAGAAAAACACTATTAAAGATAATGCAAAGTACAGGACGGCGATAAAGTTTTTTTTTAAAGCTATCAGGCAGAAAAGAGTTTTTGGGAAGATGGAATAGTCTCAAAAAGAATTGGAGGAATGGTCTATATCATAAAAGGGCGCACATTTTCCCATAAAGGACATATAAACCAATTGAGACCAAGATACGTGGAAACGGTCAAAAACCGAGAGCTACCAATGGAAGTGTTGTACGACACTTTCCAAATAGAACCTCCAAACAACAAGGAATTATCAAGGGAAGTATCAGTAACTACAAAAACTAGTCACTCTCCAAAATCGAAGAATTCGCAAATGCAAACTGTAAGGATTGAAAGAAGGAAAAGGACTGAACGCTTTGGTTCAAGCTAAAAAAGAACTAAATGATAAAACCAAATTCTAGGGAAGAATTTAGCTTGAAGGAAGGTGTTATAATGGAATGACCTAGCACCCCTCCGGACAATAAGATAGACGGTGTAGATATACTCCTCCGGGATTAGAGTTCGAAGACACCGAGGGAGACAGACTCTCGTAGTGTACCCTTTGTAAATAAACTTTTGGATTTACCCTAAGTGAATGTCTTGTGTCATGATCATCTAAAGGAAGATATATAAAATAAATAATAATAAAGAAAGATATATAAAATAAATAATAATAAAGAAAGATATATAAAATAAATAATAATAAAGAAAGATATATAAAATAAATAATAATAAAGGAAGATATATAAAATAAATAATAATAAAGGAAGATATATAAAATAAATAATAATAAAGGAAGATATATAAAATAAATAATAATAAAGAAAGATATATAAAATAAATAATAATAAAGAAAGATATATAAAATAAATAATAATAAAGAAAGATATATAAAATAAATAATAATAAGGGAAGATATATAAAATAAATAATAATAAAGGAAGATATATAAAATAAATAATAATAAAGAAAGATATATAAAATAAATAATAATAAAGAAAGATATATAAAATAAATAATAATAAAGAAAGATATATAAAATAAATAATAATAAAGGAAGATATATAAAATAAATAATAATAAAGGAAGATATATAAAATAAATAATAATAAAGGAAGATATATATAAAATAAATAATAATAAAGAAAGATATATAAAATAAATAATAATAAAGAAAGATATATAAAATAAATAATAATAAAGAAAGATATATATAAAATAAATAATAATAGAGAAAGATATATAAAATAAATAATAATAAAGAAACATATATAAAATAAATAATAATAAAGATATATAAAATAAATAATAAAGATATATAAAATAAATAATAAAGGAAGATATATAAAATAAATAATAATAAAGAAACATATATAAAATAAATAATAATAAAGAAACATATATAAAATAAATAATAATAAAGATATATAAAATAAATAATAATAAAGAAAGATATATAAAATAAATAATAATAAAGAAAGATATATAAAATAAATAATAAAGAAAGATATATAAAATAAATAATAATAAAGAAAGATATATAAAATAAATAATAAAGAAATATATATAAAATAAATAATAATAGAGAAAGATATATAAAATAAATAATAATAAAGAAAGATATATAAAATAAATAATGATAAAGAAAGATATATAAAATAAATAATAATAAAGAAAGATATATAAAATAAATAATAATAAAGAAAGATATATAAAATAAATAATAATAAAGAAAGATATATAAAATAAATAATAATAAAGGAAGATATATATAAAATAAATAATAATAAAGGAAGATATATAAAATAAATAATAATAAAGGAAGATATATAAAATAAATAATAATAAAGAAAGATATATAAAATAAATAATAATAAAGAAACATATATAAAATAAATAATAATAAAGAAAGATATATAAAATAAATAATAATAAAGAAACATATATAAAATAAATAATAATAAAGGAAGATATATAAAATAAATAATAATAAAGAAAGATATATAAAATAAATAATAATAAAGAAAGATATATAAAATAAATAATAATAAAGAAAGATATATAAAATAAATAATAATAAAGAAACATATATAAAATAAATAATAATAAAGAAAGATATATAAAATAAATAATAATAAAGGAAGATATATAAAATAAATAATAATAAAGAAAGATATATAAAATAAATAATAATAAAGAAAGATATATAAAATAAATAATAATAAAGGAAGATATATAAAATAAATAATAATAAAGGAAGATATATATAAAATAAATAATAATAAAGAAAGATATATAAAATAAATAATAATAAAGAAACATATATAAAATAAATAATAATAAAGAAACATATATAAAATAAATAATAATAAAGAAACATATATAAAATAAATAATAATAAAGATATATAAAATAAATAATAAAGATATATAAAATAAATAATAAAGGAAGATATATAAAATAAATAATAATAAAGAAAGATATATAAAATAAATAATAATAAAGAAAGATATATAAAATAAATAATAAACAAAGATATATAAAATAAATAATAATAAAGAAAGATATATAAAATAAATAATAAAGAAATATATATAAAATAAATAATAATAGAGAAAGATATATAAAATAAATAATAATAAAGAAAGATATATATAAAATAAATAATAATAGAGAAAGATATATAAAATAAATAATAATAAAGAAAGATATATAAAATAAATAATAAAGAAATATATATAAAATAAATAATAATAAAGAAAGATATATAAAATAAATAATAATAGAGAAAGATATATAAAATAAATAATAATAAAGAAAGATATATATAAAATAAATAATGATAAAGAAAGATATATAAAATAAATAATAATAAAGAAAGATATACATAAAATAAATAATAATAAAGAAAGATATATAAAATAAATAATAATAAAGAAAGATATATATAAAATAAATAATAATAAAGAAAGATATATAAAATAAATAATAATAAAGAAAGATATATAAAATAAATAATAATAAAGAAAGATATATAAAATAAATGATAATAAAGAAAGATATATAAAATAAATGATAATAAAGAAAGATATATAAAATAAATGATAATAAAGAAAGATATATAAAATAAATGATAATAAAGAAAGATATATAAAATAAATAATAATAAAGAAAGATATACATAAAATAAATAATAATAAAGAAAGATATATAAAATAAATAATAATAAAGAAACATATATAAAATAAATAATAATAAAGGAAGATATATAAAATAAATAATAATAAAGAAAGATATATATAAAATAAATTCACATTGAATTTTTTCACCCTTTTTTCTATTGCTTGAATACTGAATTCATGATATGAGAAAACTAAGGCGAATTTTTACTGTTCAAATCTTTTTAAACACATTCACACGATTTTATTAGTAATTCTTAAAGCAAAACACACACACATATATTTTATACAGTCATATGTTTTTCTCCATTTTGCATACCAAACAATTTCAGTATTTGATCAATCCTGCAGACAGTTTCAGCTTCCCATCACACAATTTGTTGATGCTTTGAAGACAAAATTGATGAAGGTGTGGTAAAAAAAAAAAAAAATGGAGAGGCAAAGATGACACACTTCCAACGCTCTACGTTCTGCTCTCAGGGATCTTCCAACTGCAAAACTCGACACACTGCTGACACAACTCGCCACTTCAATAGTCATGTCTAAAATTCACCTCTTCTGAAAAATCAGGTTCTTCTTTGATATCCATCCGGAAGCGTCTCACTTACATATTCGGCAAACATATAAAAAGGCGGTCATTTCTTTTTTTTCCTTTTCTCTTCTCTTCTTTTGTTTGCATTAAATCTTACAGGCTGCCAAAAGGACAGGTTTGTAACAAATTAAATCATATAATCACAAAATGAATGGGCTCAAATACTTCAAAACGTTCGTACCTCTTGTAGAGCTTTCCTAAGGATTTTCCTGACGTCGACAGGATCATATTGGATAACATTTAGATATCTATATATCTATAAAAGTGAAATTGTGTGTGTGTGTCTGTGTGTGCACATTTCCCTACCAAACTATTCTGTCAATTTTCAGTCTACAGACTCGAGATTTGACATAAGGGGCATTAAGATTTGGGAAAATCTTTTTAATCGGTTTTCATTTCGGCCAGAAATTTTACCTTTGGAAGCTCTACCAAACTCCTCCACCGATTTTGGGTCTAAACACTTTAAATTTTACATGTAGGTTACTTGGACATGGATCAAACTATTTAATTTGATTTGAGCCCAAAACAAAAAAATGCTAAGGGGTCAAAATTGGGGTCAAAGTTTTTTAAAAAATTTGACCTCTGCGATCTCTACCAAATTACTTAGCCAATTTTTGATCTAAACATTTGAAATTTTATATAAATTGTATTCAGACAAGGAGCAAGCTTTTTAATCGCTTTTTGGTCGAAAATTTGGCTGCTAAGATTTTACCTTTGCTGTCTCTAGCAAACTATTCAGCCAATTTTTGGTCTAAACATTTGAAATTTTACATAAAAGGTATTCAGACATGCAGAAATCTATTAATCAGTTTTTAAACGAAAATCTGGTTGCCAAGAGGTCAAATTTGAAAGAGTTGACCTTTGCAGACTCTACCAAATTCCTCTGCCAATTTTGGGTCTGAGCACTTGAAATTTTAGATGTAGGTTTGCTGGACATGGATCAAACTTTTTAATATATATATATATATATATATATATATATATATATATATATATATATATATATATATATGCACATAAAGTTATGAACAGTACATAGGGCCCGAGTAAAGCCAGGCTGAACTTCTAGTTTGGAAATAAGAATGATTCATCTGTTTCTTTTTAATATAATTTGTATACTTTAATTTATTTAATAAATATGGGAACACGCTGTATATACTGATATATTATTTTCTTATCGGCAATGAGTGCATTTTATGTTCTTATTTACTTGCCTCCCCACGAGGGCAGAGTTAGACACAAGGTCGGATTTTAAATGTTAGGGAAAGGCCAGCTCCCCAAAGAGGGGCACTCTGGATAGGAACAAAAATCAAAATTGCTTCAGTCATGAAGGGTTTTTCCTCCACTAACCGAGGACAGAAAAGGTGAAGTGCAGCATCAAAACATGTTTTTCATTATTTATCTTACTCGTCTCCTTCTATTGCTTCTCTTACTAGTGCTTAAAATATAACAAAGTATTTCGTTATCATATCTAATATATAAAGAAAAGACATCCGGATTTTCGATTTAATCTATATAGTCTTGCATTGGCCAAATCGATATTTGCTTCTGGCTAGCCAGCGTAACATTTCTGATTTTCTTTTGATAGAAATCGTTCCAGATAATGCATGAAGCCACTTGTAAAAAGATACAATTAAACAAAATAAAATAAAAAAGATACTGCATCATACAAACATCTTTATTTGTCTGCACAACTAATTGCCTGTTATGTTGGACTAAATATAAAAAATATTAATAATCAACTTTATTGATTCTTTCAATAAATATGTTTACATTTTCTTTTAAAGTAAATACATAAATAAAATATTCTATTAAAAATCTAAATTATGCTATTATTTTGCGTCAAGATTCTTCCTTATGATTGTATAACTTATATCAACACATAATGCAACAGAAACACCAGCTTTACTATTTACTTCCATTTTTAGTATTTCATATCAATAATGTTTTATTACAAAATGAATTGCATCATTTTGATTGTGTTGCTTTACAGAACTATTTCATATTTTATTTACTATTAGACCGTGGAGTGCTAAACAAATAGTATGATTGTGTCCTTGCGAACCTCGTTCTCTGCTCTACTGTTATTTTCATGACAGATGCTCGACAAGAACTTCACTTTATTTCCCCTCCCCCAATAAGTCTTTCGCAGCAAACACCTGAATAGCTACAACAATTAGAAATTTCATTTACTCTTTATCTGTGTTCAAATCTAAGCGAAAATTTCATGCGTAAATTTCATGTTCAGAGTTTTCTTTTCCTAAAGCTGCTCGTCTGTGGAACAATATGACCGAGCCGCTTTCCGGCTGACTATTGCAGGATCGTTTTCAAGTCTAATGTGAACAGGTTCTTGAAGTGCCCTCCTCTAAAATAAATTATTATCAAATTTCCATTACGGTACCATTAAATCTTATCCTTGAGTGACCTCTGGGTCTTGATTAATGGTGAATATATTAAGTAAAAAAGGCGGGGGGGGCAATATAACAGACATAAAGAGAGAGGAGCACATATAACAAAAAACATAATAAAAAAGGACGAATTAATGTGAAGATAAATTTGATGTGCGTTACTGCCTTTAAAAACGATCAAATGTATAACAACAACAACGCCGAACCTGTAGTAATAAACTAACCAAATATCTGGTTTTTAAATTTGTTTCGCGCTAATAAGTAACTTTTAATAATTTCATAATAAACTTATTTTTTCTTTTTTTTTTTCTATTGTTTGAATATTTAATCAATAACTAAGATATGGAAAACCTAAGACGTATTTTTACTGTTCAAATTCTTTTTAAACATGCACACATGACTTTATTATTAATTAAAGCAAAACACACACACACACACACACACATGGAATGTTGTAGTTTTCTTGAAACATTGTGCGTAGTGTGAAAGGAGTTGTGGCAAAAGCTGTGAAAATGAGGGCTTACCGTTCAAACGACCTAGGTGTGTGTGTGTGCTTTGTCATCGCTGAGAAGCTAGGATAAGAAAAGAATTCCAAGATGGCACCGACGGCGTTTTGTAATGGTATGATCTCGGAAACTCTCGCAAAATCTCGTGCATATATGCAAATCAGTTGGTCTTCGACAACTATAAATTCAGGTCGTTTTGGAAGGCAAGGAGGGAGGAAAGAACGGCTGGTTGGTAATTGTGTATGCTGGTTCGTGTTGGTGGCGTGTCTGTGTGTGTACTGATCGAACCGCTTTCCTATCCCTTGGACTTTGAATTTGTTTAGATTGGACTTCAACTTCAAGCTATTTCGGCGGATATCTCCGGTATGGACAAGTTCGACCTGAAATTGATCCCAGAATTTGACGGCTCCCAGACAGACCTTCGGTGGTCAAATGGCTAGAGAAAGCCGAATGTGTTTGCTGGTTGTGCAAGATAAAGGACCCAGCTATGGTCATCCCGCTTAGGCTCACCAAGGGGGCCTATGCCGTGTATCAGCAGCTCAGGGATGACGCGACTATGGAACAAATTAAAGAGGTGTTGTACAGAGCATTTGGAGCGGACCCTTTTGTTGCTTGGCGGCAATTTTCTGGACGACGGCTTGGGCCAGGTGGATGTCTATCTGGCCGACCTGAAGAAGCTTGCGGCCCCCTTCGGGGGGTGCAAGCGACCATATACTGGCGTGCGCCTTCCTGTCTGGGCTCCCAGAAAGCGCCAGTCGACTGCTGCAGGCGTCATCGAGGCTCAATGAGCTTGGATTAGAGGAGCTATTGGCTAGAGCCCGAAACATCATGAAGAACGACGAGGAGCCAGTCTCGGCGGCAGTTGAGGCATTGGAATCGCCTGTAGAGGGCCGACGATGCTATAAATGTGGTGGCCCCAACCACTTCGCCAGGGATTGTAGGAGTGACGTGAAGCGCGCCCCGGATTATGGAGCACAGAAGCGGGTGCGTTGTTACCGTTGCGGCAAGCAAGGCCATTTAGCTCGGGCGTGTCCGGGAAACGAGCAGGGAGAGGAAGCCGTGGCGCCAGCACCCTCCCCAAAGTGGCGAACAAGGCACTCTCTGAAGTAATCGTGAGTGTTGACGGGCGCAAACACTCAGCGCTGGTTGATACCGGGTGCACCCAAACCCTGATACGCAAGGGATGTTGCACCGCATGGAAGGAGCGGAAGGTCCCGGTACTAACTATTGGCAGAGGTTCGCTGATGTGTAGTGGGGTGAGCGAGGTCTACGTAAGCATTGGCAGTGGCCCCCCTGTGGCTGTGAAGGCGTTGGTGGTCGACGGGGAACTACTGGGGTACGACCTTCTTCTTGGAATAGATTCCATTATACAGCTGGGCGGAATCACCATAAATGGCGCCGGTGATGTAAGGTTCTCCCAACTTGAGACACCGGTCTGCGCAGCCATTACTCTTGATGAACCTGACTTCCACGCAAAATATGACAGGGGCACGAACGCCTGGACTGTGTCCTGGAAGTGGTCGAGTGACCAGTCACCAGTGTCCCTGCGGAATCGGCTGGCGGAGTATCCTCCTCCCACACATCTTAGGGGGCAGTACGAGGCAGAGCTCCAGGTTTGGAAGGACAATGGCTAGCTGGTCCCGTACCTGGAAAACGAACTTGGGGCCCCCAAAGTGGTTGATTCCCCTGATGGCTATCAGGCAGGAGAACAAACAAAAAGTCCGAGAGAGTGGCAGCAACAAGGGGCGGACGCAGCAATATTGGATTTGCGAAGAGCTTACTTGCAGATACGCGTCGAAAATCGCTGTGGCTGTACCAGACGGTCAAGATTAAAGGGACACGTTATTACTTGACGAGGCTAGGGTTCGGCCTGAACGTAGCCCCAAACATCATGACGGCAATCATGCAGGCGATCCGGCATCAGGACGAAGCCGTGCAACAAGCGACATCGTCATATATCGATGACATCTACGTGAACGAGAGCCTTATGCCTGCACAGAAGGTTAAAGAACACTTCGAAAACTTTGGGCTAACGTGCAAGGAGCCGGAGCGACTACGAGATGGAACTAAGGTGCTTGGCCTGCGTGTGAGCAGCAGTGCAGACGGACTCCGCTAGGTAAGAGGTGGTGACGTCCCAGAAGTCCCAACTAGCATCATGCGTCAGTGCGTCTTCTCCATCTGTGGGAAACTGGTGGGCCACTTCCCCGTGTGTGGGTGGCTCCGGGTGGCGGTGACGGCCATAAAGCGACGAGCGACTTCCATGTCAACCGGGTGGGATGATGAGCTGCGCGACGCCGCCCTGTGGAAAATGCTAGAGGTGACTTTGGCCGGAGTCTCCGAGGACGATCCGGTGCGAGGGAAATGGTGTGTTGACAGGAGCGAGTTTACGGTTTGGGTGGACGCCAGCTCGCTCGCCCTCGGTGTTGCTCTGGCAGTCAACGGATCTATTGTGGAAGATGCCTGCTATCTTCGGCCAGAAAATGACGCCAGGCACATCAACCTGGCTGAACTCGATGCCACAGTGAAGGGGGTCAACCTGGCGCTACAGTGGCACGCCAGAGTCCTGCACATCGTTTGAGTGGAAAGGCACGATTGGCGACGAAAGCATCAGGTGAAATGCTCATACGGAGGCGGCTTGCTACCCTAACCGAAACCATTGAGGAATACAACCTGGTCGTGGATGTGACGCTAGTACAGTCCTGTCAGAATCGCGCGGATCGGCTGACCAACGGCACCGCTTTTGCTAGCGGGCAGTTCAAGCAGTTCACAGACGGATGGGGTGTACGACTACGATTTCGGTGCGCCCATGTGCCTAGCGGGAACGGGATAGTGGAACAGAACCACCAAGCCATCAAGACCATTGCAACTAGGAAGGGGTGTACGGTGCCTGAAGCGCTATACTGGTACAACGTCACCCCTAAGGACGATGTCTCGCCCTCTACCGCGCCATCTGAGGCGCTGCACCGGTACCATGTCAGGGTGAAAGGGTTAGAGGCTAGTCCTCTACCCAAGCCAGAGGCGACACGAGATAGTATCAAAGTGGTAGACGTCATCTGGGTTAAGAACCCCCGTGGCAGATGCACCATGTGCTATGGAATGGGGCGTGTTACCGAGGTGATCAGCCCGCAAGCCGTGCGGATTGATGGGGTGCCCGACATGTCAGGGACTTGCAAACAGCATCACAGGTGCAGCCGCCGTTCGGTGACGAAAGTGAAACGAGTTCCACGACCAGTGAACCATCATTCTGGTATACGCCGGCTTCATCGGACGACGACAGCACTGAAATTGGCAGTCTCCGGTTCACTGATCCCCAGACCGCGGACGGGAGCTCAACTGAAGACGAGGCTCCCTGTCTCCCCTCCGTAGAAGCACCCAAAGAAGGAGGTCGCCGCCTCCTTGCCCCCTCTGTGATAATGATATCAGGGGGGAGTGTGGCAAAAGATGTGAAAATGAGGGCTTACCGTTCAAACGACCTAAGTGTGTGTGCGTGTGTGTTTTGTCATTGCTACGAAGCTAGGATAAGAAAAGAATTCCAAGATGGTGCCGACGGCGTTTTGTAATGGTATGATCTCAGAAACTCTCGCAAAATCTTGTGCATATATGCAGTTGGTCTTCAACAACTATAAATTCAGGTCGTTTTGGAAGGCAAGGAGGGAGGAAAGAATGGCCGGTTGGTAATTGTGTACGCTGGTTCGTGTTGGTGGCGTGTCACCGTGTCTGTGTGTGTACTGATCGAACAGCTTTCCTGTCCCTTGGACTTTGAATTTGTTTAGATTGGACTTCAACTTCAGGAGTTATGTTTCAAGGTTATATCAATGCGGTTTGTTTCTTACGAACATCATAAGCATAACTCCTTTCACACACACACACACACACACACACACACACATTGTTTAACACTTATATCTTTTTTTCACTTTACAAATTAACGTTAAAATATAGTTGAAAAAAAAAATTAATGCATTACTTTGTGACCATACAGACTCTTCAAATCATATTTAAAAAAAACTGCATATTAACTATGTTGTTTTTTAAAAAGACTTTTCTTAATAACCTAAGACGAAAATACTAAAACTGACAAGCAACGCCAGGTAGAAACAAAATGTCTACACAATTGTGATCATATTTTTACTACTGATCTACTCACGATCACTATGCTGTCGTCTCAGTGACCACTGCACACTCATTGACCCTTATCCTCGTGTGGCCTTCTGGCCTTGCGAGTGGTGACTTCCTTGTAAAAAATATCAGGAGACAAATGTAATTGTATTTTCATAATCTAAGTATTTAACATATTTCATAATTCATAATAATATTTGCTAATATTTGTATGAAAATCCGATGGTAAGAAATACTATTTTTACTTTTAACATCCGGAATAATCCCACTTTCTTAGCCTATAGGAACCACTCAGTATGTCTCATAGGTGGTGGTGGTGGTGGTGGTGGTGGTGGTGGTGGTGGTGGTGGTGGTGGTGGTGGTGGTGGTGGTGGTGGTGGTGGTGGTGGTGGTGGTGGTGGTGGTGGTGGTGGTGGTGGTGGTGGTGGTGGTGGTGGTGGTGGTGGTGGTGGTGGTGGTGGTGGTGGTGGTGGTGGTGGTGGTGGTGGTGGTGGTGGTGGTGGTGGTGGTGGTGGTGGTGGTGGTGGTGGTGGTGGTGGTGGTGGTGGTGGTGGTGGTGGTGGTGGTGGTGGTGGTGGTGGTGGTGGTGGTGGTGGTGGTGGTGGTGGTGGTGGTGGTGGTGGTGGTGGTGGTGGTGGTGGTGGTGGTGGTGGTGGTGGTGGTGGTGGTGGTGGTGGTGGTGGTGGTGGTGGTGGTGGTGGTGGTGGTGGTGGTGGTGGTGGTGGTGGTGGTGGTGGTGGTGGTGGTGGTGGTGGTGGTGGTGGTGGTGGTGGTGGTGGTGGTGGTGGTGGTGGTGGTGGTGGTGGTGGTGGTGGTGGTGGTGGTGGTGGTGGTGGTGGTGGTGGTGGTGGTGGTGGTGGTGGTGGTGGTGGTGGTGGTGGTGGTGGTGGTGGTGGTGGTGGTGGTGGTGGTGGTGGTGGTGGTGGTGGTGGTGGTGGTGGTGGTGGTGGTGGTGGTGGTGGTGGTGGTGGTGGTGGTGGTGGTGGTGGTGGTGGTGGTGGTGGTGGTGGTGGTGGTGGTGGTGGTGGTGGTGGTGGTGGTGGTGGTGGTGGTGGTGGTGGTGGTGGTGGTGGTGGTGGTGGTGGTGGTGGTGGTGGTGGTGGTGGTGGTCGTCGTCGTCGTCGTCGTCGACCGGGTGCCCATGACTGATTTGCAACCTATAATTAGAAAATCAGTCAATTAGAAAGTGGCAAGCTTTCAGTTCAATTTCCTCTTCACAGAACGATCAGTTTTTTTTTAAGCAGACAAATTTCTCACTCGTTTTGACAAGTTTTTTTTTTTTTTTTTTTTTTTTTCGATTTTTATTTTTATTTTTCTTCCTTGTCTTATAAACAATTATGATTAAAGTGAACTACTTTTGAACTGATTTTCCTGGAAATTATTAAAATAACAAATATATACTAAACAAAATACATAACCAACGATAATAATACTGAGAAACTCTTATTGGTTAGTTGTTAATTAAATGATAGATTCGCAATGGAACCCAGACATATGTTTCACTTCCGGTTATGATCTGTTTTTGTTTGTTCACTCCAAAGCAGGTGCTACTAAGGCATATCCTATGTGGGGAGTTGTGTAGCAAGATATTTATTGATATTACATTTAAATTTCTGCAGTTGGTACAGTCTGAGAGAAACAAGGAGCAGAGAGGAAATTCCAAAAGGCAGGCAATCTAATGAAAGAAGCTATTAGAGTAGAAACGTTTCCGACATCTGGGGATCTCTACAGTGAAGGGGTATGATTTTGCTGCTAGTTCAGTTGATCATGGAGTATTTATATAGCGAGGAGTAGAAATGAAGTAATTTCGATGGAGCAGATTCTGTGGATGTACTTGAATGCTATATTGCGGAAGCTTGGTAAACAGTGAGGCACCTATTAGTTTAGTGACTCTATTTTTTAAACATTGTCCAAGAGGGAGAAATTAGTGGTTGAAGCACCAGATCAAATGTGACAACAATACTCTATGCATGGGTGAATGGTGGCTTAATAGAAATATAGGATAATACTGACAGGTGTGAGAAATTTTAATGGTAACTCATGGGTGCTCCCACAAATTGGCAAAGCTACTAAATTGAAACCTTACCAACGGCTGTATGTTAAGGTTGCACCTAAGATTGTATTGGTGTAGACACAGTTGAAATAGTTGAGAGTTGGAAAGTTGTATAGGGGCTGAAGAAGAAAAAATTGCTTGTGTAGATTGGTGATTTTTTAAAACCAACTAATTTCAGGTGAAAACGTTATTACGTACTTATATGCCATGTCAACATTAGTATAAATTCCAAAAAATTCCATAAAATGATCCAGTAGAAAAATAATTGCAAGTAAAAACAGAATTTATTGAATTCTCAAGTTTTATTGTATGTTTTAGTATGTAAGAATTTTGCGAACAATTCAGTATGACAAACTGGCTTATCTCTCTTGACTTAATTTTTTAAAAGAATTTTAAAAGAAATAATAATAATAATAATAATAATAATAATAATAATAATAATAATAATCTTTTTCTTTTTCACTTATTCAAATGTTGTTTATTTACTTTATTTTGGAATATCATGTGACTCTCCCCTTGATCAACGTCTGCTGTGAACTTTTTCCAATTTTCATAATGAACTCTACTTCTGTATAAGCAGCATCGTCTGGAGAGGTCTCTAATTACTTGCAACTGGCTGACCGAAACATTGCTCATGAATGTGTACTTTCCAATGTTCAATACGAGTGTAGAGCTATTATATATAAAAAAAATATATAAACATTGTAAGGAGTCTATGCAGACCGATCAATGTTTCACCCAATTCAATCCTAATACATATACCCCTTAAACTCAACACTATGTTAAAGACCATATACAATCTTATATATCATACATCATATAACAAGCTTCTCCTTTATTTATTTAGAATTCAATAAAGCTTCCCCCAACATTCTATAATTCCTCTTAATCTTTTTCATTCCTAATGAACCCTACGCTAGACGCCGTATCTTCCCCATGCTACCTAGCACCTTCTCTACTCTTTTGATGAGAAGCATTAGGCTTCGAAATGCCTTGGCATAAAGAGTCCCTTCTATCCCCCAAATTTTGCTTGTATTCCATTATTCAATAAATGATCCGGCAAGATATGCCAGTGTTTTGATCTCAAGTGTTTCCAGGTTGTCTTCTTTCGAGTTGTTAGTCTAAATTGGGTGTTCATGATGAACAGTTTCTGTTCAGCACAGAGGCCTAGGAGGAGAAGGAGAAGGAGAAAGAGGAGGACATTTTCATTACAGGTTTGAAACAAAAATGTAGTAGGCAAAACAAACAAAAAAAAATACAACTAAAAACAGACGGAACAAAAACTCGCTTCTCGCAGACACGTGGGTCGTAACAAGCACAATCTACTTGCCAGAATCACCTACACACAATCTGCAGAACGCTACCTCTCCTTTCCAGTGTCCTGCCTTTATAGCGGCCGGGAATGACATATTTGCATAATCGCGCGAGAGCAGACGTGATTCAACGATAATTACATTGGGTAAACGCTAATAAAAGCTCATGGACGCCATCTTGGAACTCTCTCTTTCACTCAGCCCAAAACAGACATATCCGAGGTAAGCTCTCTATTTCTCATTTTGGTTACTGCTAATTCTGCTACAAGGTTCTCACTCCTTAGCTGCCTATGATGTTACGCCAGAGCTTATGGTCATGGTCTCTCCCCACTACTCTGGCATTGAAATCCCCCAGGACGAGTCTGTTCCCTACTGATATCTGGGTGATAGCAATGTCGAGCTGTTGATAGCAGACTCCTTTGACGTGGCCTTCTGCATCCAGTGTTGGAGCATGTACTGACACTAACGTGATGACCTGGTTCCTCGAGAGTGAGAGTCTTAGTGTCATTATCTTTTCACTTATGGCATTTGGTTTCAGCTTGTGGTCTTTTATAGTCGATTCTTGGTGGCAAAGCCATCGCCCTGGGAATGGTGTGCTTCCGGTGCTTTACCTTTTCAGAAGAAGGTGTGTTCTGACCTAATTTCAGATATCTGACCTTCACCAGATAATCTTGTCTCACTGAGAGCTGCTATGTCAATGTTGAACCTTGCTAGGTCTCTTGAAACTAGAGCTGTTCTTCTCTCTGGGTGATCAGTGTCTCTCGCATCCACGAGGGTGTACATGTTCCAAGCATCTACTTTGAGGTGCGATTTACATACGTTATTATTTGTTTCGCGGCTGCACTTACAGTGTGTTACTGGGCGCAGCAACCCAATGACTGAGATGTGTGACCACTGATATTCAACTCACATTTATAGGGCAGTTTTGATGAATAGCGGTGCTCCTGAAAATGCCTGCTCAGTCACAGGTGCAGGATCGAGTTCCTGTGTGGTCACAGGTTACAGAAAAAACGGCCATCACACGCCTGCCGCCAGCAGCATGCAGGTCCGAGCTAAGAGCTTCCAGCCACACTAAGCCTACTCTCACCACCCTTATCCCATCACCACTGGTCTTTCATATGAGGAAGGAGAAAGGGAAAGAAAAGGAAAATATAGTAGAAGTAGCAGTATTTGGACTGAAAAGGTCATTGGTGACTTTGCCAGAGTGAAACCCACACACTTTGGCTCCACACTTTCTTCCCGCGGCACCCATGTGTGATGTGCAGGATTCTAGTGCGAGGTTGCATTGATCTGCCTGTGACCTGAAACAAGTCTCGTCTTACAACCAGGTGGCATGGTTTTGTATCGGAGTGTCCTTCTTCTAGCCTTTGCTTAGAGAGGCAAACTCTGCAAGGCAGCCAGGGAATGGGATCTGATTATACCGGGGTATATTATATATATTATACCGGGGGTACGGATATTATATTTGTATTTATTTGAAATTAAATACACTTTTATTGTTCTACGACTTGTATATTCGTGTTTCTTTTTCGTCTGAGTCCTAAGTGTCTAGTCAAAACACAACAATAAAGAAAAGAAAATTGAAGAACAAAACAAGAAGCGAGAACCCATTAATTAATAACATTTGTTTTAAGTAAATATTTATTCATGTGGAAGTACAATTCGTAAACTAATGACTTTTGCAAACATTGTTTTTTTTTTCTGACTTCAAAACCATTATTATGCGTCGTTTCTAAATGGTTAAAGGTTACAAATCAATTAGCAGCCTCTTCATCCCTACTTTTTAATCTGATTAGTGACTTTTGTTTTCTATGTTCTTTTATTTTTTCAACTTTTTTCTTTATATTTTATTACTTATTTACAATTATTTTCTTACTTTTGTTTCTTTCCGTTGTTTTAAATAATGGTACTATTACAGTTTATCGCCGAAAATGGAGACGCCATTTTTTTCGGGCACCTGTTGTCAAAATAAGAGCGAGAAATCAGTATTTTAAACTATGGCCGAAGCATAAAATAAATAACAATAAAAAAAAAACTATATAATGATTACTTCCGGAAAGAACTAATTACTACATGCCCCAGCGTAATATAAACACCTCAAACCTTTCCATGTTAAGAACAGCTTTCGAGGTGTGGGGGGGGGGGTATTCCGAAATTCATTCTTAACATGGGGAGGTTGAGGGTGTTCATATTACGCTGGGGCACGTAGTTATTTCCGGGAAGTAATCATGATGTAGTTTAATTTG
The DNA here is from genome assembly GCF_053919585.1 of Euprymna scolopes. NCBI lineage: Eukaryota > Metazoa > Mollusca > Cephalopoda > Sepiida > Sepiolidae > Euprymna > Euprymna scolopes. The sequence continues at coordinate 16,253,128 of NC_136483.1, read as the reverse complement.
TTATTTATTTCATGCTTCGGTCATAGTTTAAAATACTGATTTCTCCCTCTTATTTTGACGACAGGTGCCCGAAGAAAATGGCGTCTCTATTTTCGGTGATACACTGTAGTAGTACCGAAATAATTTTAAAAAAATCATTATTTTATTTTTCATTTGTTATTACTTGATTCCAGTTAATTCGTTTTGTTTTACTACTTTTTCATTTGTTTTTACTTCACATTGTTTTATTCTCTTTTGCTTTTTCAAACCAAGGTCTGTTTTGACGAATACAGGTTTCTTTTGGTTTCGTTTTTTTTTTTTTTGTTCTTTTTTTTATGATGCAAAACTGACTATGTCTAAAAATTCAGGACGCAAAATTAAGGCGCCGGAAGTGAACTCGGTTTATGAAATGAAACTTCTTGTTTTATCATGAAACAATAAAAAAAAATATACTTTTATTTTTATTTTTTATAAAAAATTTTTTAAATGATGAATATATGGAAATATTTTTAAAAAGTAATTAAAACTTTTATAGTATATATTTCTATAAATAATTTTCTAAATACTTAAAATATATACATATGGAAATAATTTTAAATTTTCACAAATTTTATCACCAAATTTTGTCATAAATAATGTATCATAAAACAAAGGGGATATCTTCAATTGAATTACGAAACCGAAACTTCCTTCTTTATTTTTTATACAAACGTTTAAAATAAGTTTATATATATATATATATATATATATATATATATATATATATATATATATATATATATATATATATATATATATACTAGCAAAAGTACGCGTCGTTGACTGGGTTCAAAAACAGCCTACAGAAAATGGACTCTGATTTATGAAAGTATGATAGGTTATGAAAAGGAAGGGTTGTAAAGATATAGCTTCGAATTGGGGGGGGGGTATCAAAACCAAAGTAAAATATGATGAAAGTAAAAATAAAATAAATAAACCCCATAATTTATTATACCATACCTGTTCACACTGAAACACTTATCACAATATTCTGTGGATCTATATTAAAAAACCTTGTTAAACTTTGTGGCATATTTCCATTCTATGGAGGTCAGGCGCGAACGAACACCCCATAATTTTATTATACCATATTTCTTCAAACTGAAACATAATTATCAAAGTATACTTACGCAGATAGATATGAAAAGTCTTTATTAAAGTTTGTGCCTATTTCCATTCTATGGAGGCCAGGCGCTAATGCAGACCCCCGCAATTTTATTATACCATTCCTATTTAAGTTAAAACATACTTATCAAAATATTCTTATGTACATCTATATCAAAAACACTTGTAAACGTTTTTTTTTTAATTTTTTAATTTTTCATTTCCATACTTTGTGGACAAGGCGCGTACGCAGACCCCACAATTTTAATGAATCATCATTATGCCAGATCAAACATACCCATTCCTGTGTCTCGATACATCTTCTATCATTATATGTGAATATGTGATCAGTTTTCTATAATAGTCAACCATATAGGAGCCTATTCGTGACCAGACACACACACAGATGTTCAGCTTTATATATAAAACACATTATTTATGAAAAACTTGTGATAAAACTTGTGAAAAACAATTTATATTATTTCAAAAAGACGCCATTTAAAGAAATGTACATTTTAAAAGTTCTTATTAGTTTTTTTTTTGTGATAGCACAAGTGTTAAAACAAAAAAGAAAATATTTATAGAAATGTAAAAATAATGAAAGTTTATTATTTTTTATTGTTTCATAATAACACAAGAAATGTTAAAACTACATTAGAACTGCACGCCTGTGGAACTCTGTTCCGTCTGCGTGCTTCCCACCGGACTACAACTTGGATGTCTTCAAGTCCAATGTTAACAAATTCCTAATGAACCGCCCCCTTAAGTAAACACTTCATCAAATCTCCACACTAACGTAATGTACTTGCAATAACCCTTATCCCTGAGTGGTTTTCGGGCCTTGATAAGTGGTGATCACTGTGTAAAAAAAAAAAGAAAAGTTTTTTAAATAAATTATTTCCATATGGTTTCGTATTTCGTTTCATGTTTACTGACTTCCATTCCATATATAGATAAACCGAGTCCACTTCTAGCGTTTTAACTTTACATACTGAATTCTTTTTACATAGCCGCAAAATCTTAAAAGAAAGACGATTGCTTTTTTTACATTTACATTACAGAAAATTCCAGGTATGGTCAGTTAATTCAAAATGAAATTAATTCACCGGAACTTGGTCTTTATAATGTGCAGAAATTTTTGTTACTTTATGTTAGTCTTTTGTTTTTATGTTTCTGAATTTTTTAGATGGGATCATTTGGACTGCTGTTCCCATATTGAGTGCTATTTTTGCAACGTTCTTCTGTTGTAACTTGTTAAATTCGGGAATTTGTACGAAATTTCGAATTTAACTCTTTATTTGATCCACGAAGGTAGCATGCTCTCGTTTGGCAGCCATAACTCTGTAAACCCTAAGTAATTCACAATTGTATTTTGCGTGTCCCCCATATTGAGGATTAAACTTTTAACCTCCAGAAGTGTAATTTACAACTTAATTTTACTAAGTACCTTGTCCTTATCCAGTTGCGGACAATTCTAGTAAGAATTTTAGGAGTCTTAAAGCCTATTTTATTTGTTTACTAACTCTAGACCCAAGGCAACTTTTAACTGTCAAGACTAAACCTCTCTATTGATGCGGACAAACTCATCATTCATGGTGAAAGAAGAGTATTAAATACTATGTATGTCTCTACAAGCAGACATATCATATATATATATATATATATATATATATATATATATATATATATATATATATATATATATATATATATATATATATATTCTGAACAAAACAGATGGAAATGTTTTTGTTTTTCTTCGCCATTTCCATACATTTTGTTACTGTTTGATGGTTTTGATTTATCACCGTTTCTGTCCGACAAAACCCATCTTAAAAGGCAATTCATCATGTGCCGATTATGAGATTCTCCTCTTCCCTTCCGAGTTGCTTCTCACTTATCGCACACTCATCACCTTGTCACGAGGTTTCGATAGAGCCGCAACCAGCAATTGCAATGCCACGCTAATATGAAAACCTTTTTAGAAATTCTCTTCTATCAAATATGTCAATTATTCGTTGACGTACCCACCTATGATGGACTTTTCAAATTTTCAGCAGATTTAAAACCAGAGTACTCACTTATTGGGGGTAAGATTTTCTTTTTAAAGTTATATGGCAGCAGAAAAGATGGCGTGTGTTTTTGTTAAGTTTGTTTTTTCTTTTAACAATTTACAACATCAAATTTAATTGAAAAGTAGATTTATCGATTTGAATATAAAAAAATCACGTATTTGTTAATTTAAAAAAATTGTTAAAAGAATAAAGAGTTATTGTCCTTACTTTTGATTAGTTCTGAAGTCAGAGTCCAGTATTTACGTTGAAAATACATCAATGTTGTTAATAATGTTTGATGAACGATCTTTGATATTTGTTATAGTTTTTTTTTTTTAATTCTGCATTAGATGGAAAGAAAGCATGAAAAAACAGATACACACACAGACAGAGTATTTTATGATAATTATTTTTAACTAGACTTTTTAGCCCATTAAAAACTGGCAAAAGTTATAATCGTTGATTTTTATGCCAAATTGATGAGTGAATAGTGTTAAATTTGTGCTCGTTTTTTTTTCATTAAATACTAATCTCTATTAATCCTTAACTGTGCACCGAACAAATACTATAATACTTAGTTTGATGCACCTTATAACAAAGGTCCATACAAAATTTTATCCAGATCAGACTAGTAGTTTCCGAGAAAAATCGGAACGTAAATACTAATTTCTATTAATCCATAACTATGCATCAAACATATTATACTTAGTTCGTTGCATGTTATCATAACAAAGGTCCATGCAAAATTTCAGCCAGATCGTCCCAATAGTTTCCGAGAAAAGGTGAAACTGACAAAAAGACGGACAGAACGACTTAGAGAAATATATATACATATAGTGAGAAAGTACATTTAAAGTCTCGTACCACTGCAGTGAAATTATTTAATTTATTTATTTTATAGATTCAGTTTTCCCATATGAAGGATGCAGCTTTTATGAAGTCACATCCTTAAGATAAAAGAAGTAAATAATAACTTAAATCATTATAGGATAAATTTCAACGTTTTTTATTAAAACCCATAAAAATTGTGATGCAAAAAAAAATCATGTTAAACTATACCTGAGACATGTTTTCCAGTTGTTATCATTGGATTTTAATCATTTTCTTAATATTCTAAATTATGTCCGGCCGAAATAATTCTCCTAAACTAGTCATACTTTGAGGAAGTAGCAGGTGATTACACTCTCTCTAAGATATATACTCTTACACTCCCAAACGAGACCGAGAACTTGGCTAAATTATCTTTATAATAGCGGTCGGACCGTCAGTGTTTATCTTTTCATTTCGTACTTTAAACATTTACCTATTACACATGTCATACATAAATACTCTGTCACTAATTAATTCCAGACAAATTGATTGGCTGCCCAGGCCTATACTGGATTAGTGGAATGTCCTTGAAGCAAAATGTAGTAGGAAAAAAAAAAAAAAAATCAGGAACACAGATAGGAAATAGTCAGTACCGTCCACCTCTAGAAGAGAGGGATTTCTTGGCTGTAATAACCGTAGAGAAAGAAGAAGGAGACACAAAACAAAACAAAAACTGCTTCTCGCAGACACGTGGTTCGTCACAAAGAACAATCCAATCGCCAGAACCACCTACACACAATCTGCAGGACACTGCATGATTGCTTTCCAGCACCATGCCTTTATAGCGGCCGGGAATTATATATTTGCATAATCGCGCGAGAGCAGACACGATACTATGAGAATTGCATGGGGTCAACGCTAATAAAAACCCATGGACGCTACCTTGGAACTCTCTCTTCAGCTCAGCCCGAAACACAACAGACGTATCCGAGGTAAGCTCTCTATTTCCCCTCATTTCGGTTATTGCTAATTCTGCTACAGTCCTTTTAGAACGTCCGATAACAGACGACATAGCGTCAGTCAATGATTCGCCTCATCAACACATTTTCTTATATCAATCAAAAATATAATACATTTCACTCATATCATTTAATATTTACATGTATTTATGTACGGAACATAGATTTTACTCAATCAAACATAATTATCCAACTTATTTGTTTGATTCCTTCAACGACTATAAATAAATCTACTCATTGCAGAAATAGATTTAAACAAAAAATTAGCAAACGCTCTATGCTACTTCAATTTCTTCTTCTTCTTCTTCTTCTTCTTCTTCTTCTTCTTCTTCCTCGCTGTAGTCACTGCTTACTTCCCCTTGACGCTGGCCACATTTTAAACACATAAATTTTTGCTGTTAGTTTCTGTGTCTTTTAAATAATATACAAATATTGAATACTGAGTACATTGATTACATTTCTTTCAGAGCCGAGTTATAAACTCCAGTCGATATCATCTATTTTTTTTATAATTACTACTTTTACTTAAAAATACAAGTAGTATACAACCTGTCGAGTTATAACAAAAATAAATTATGGTGATATCATTATAGTCAGTCGAGACGAGCTTGCATATCTATACTATATTCTTGTCCTTATCAGATCCAGCATATTGCAAAATGCAAACTTCACCAAAGCTGCCACTCCGGATTGAGTAGAATAAGAAATAATGTGCTTCTTGCTTTTCTTTTTTTTTTTTTTTTTTTTTTTTTTTTTTAATTTTCACCCCAAACAAGGCACTTTGATGTGGGAACATAAGTTTCGGGGGGGGGGACTATGTAGGGAGTTGAGCAGCAAGATGTCTGTTTACATTACACTTGAACTTCTCCATGTCAGTACAGTTGGGGAAGCAGGAAGGGAATCCCAAAGTCTAGCAGTTTTAGGGAAGAAACTATTAGATTAGAAGGCTTTCTTACATCTAGGGATCTCTACTGTGTAGGGGTGGGACTTTGCTGCTTGTCGGGTTTGTCGGGAGTTTTTATGTCGAGAGGGTATAAGTGCTTGTAGTCCATCGGAGCATCCACGATTAAAATAATTGTAAAACAGGCAGGGGGGATGCAACATTTTATCGATGGGACAGAGGTTGTAGCTTAGATGACAGTTCAGAACCTATCAGGTTGGCGACTCTCTTTTGAATCCTGTCCAGGAGTGAGAGACAAGCAGAAAATGCACCAGCTCAAATGTAACAACAATACTCCACATATGGGTGAATGGTGGCCTTGTAGAGGTATTTTCAGGCGTAAGTAACTCTCTAGTATGGTGGAGTGAGCCCACCTTCTTTGTAGCAGCCTTGGCAATGCTCTCGATGTATCTGTTCACACTCATGTTCCCAGTGAACGTTAGGCCGAGGAGTTTGAACAAAGTACTTTCAGCTAATGTATCTTTAACCATAGCTATTGTTGATTGAGAAAGCTTCTTGCAATTATTAAAGGGTCTTGGCAACCTTGAACGTTACCATCCATTTTTGACCCCATGCTTAAAAATGCATTTGCTGGAACTGAGGATAGTGTGAAAATTCGATATAACACAAGTGGTGGCCTTTTTAATCATCAGAGTTTAAAGCCAAAACTCTTACTCGAACCAGTATAATTTGTGACTTACTGTTTGCAGATTTTCATTATTTTTTTTTTTTCATTTATTTAATTGGTAAAGACGCGATTGCCATTTACAAGGGGAAAAAGTCAGTGAGAATTTCGGGGGCTAGATGATGCTGCACTTGTAGTTACTTTGTTCAAGGAAGATCAATGTCTTATCAACAAATTCTCTGCATGCGTTCCCCGAGGTACCAATTCAAGTTGACATATGTCAGAAACTTCAATTAACTTGGAAGTAAATTAACGCTTGGTGATGAGATAGTCTATAGAATTGCAAAAGCCCTAGTGCCTTTGGGAAACTTTGCCATCGACTTTGGAAGGTTCGGGGATTTGACTTCACATGAAAATACAGGTCTACAAGGCTGTAGTTCTCACAACACTCTTGTATGGCTCAGCGTCTTGGAGACTGTACAGAAGACAAATTCAACAGTTTTTCACAAAGGTTGTCTTCGAGAAATTTGTGGAGTTAGTTTAAGCAACAGGATTGCAAATGCTGATTTTTTTTTCACCACGTGCGACATTGATGGTATTGAGTCCTTTCTAATCACAGCTGCACTGGACTGGCCATGTGTTGAGTATGCATTAGGATGGATGAAGTTACCAGCCAGTATCCAAGGGAACGTTCTATCAGGCATATGTATGTAGTGTGATTATGTATGGAAGTGAAACCTGTCAAGTGAGGGTTGAGGACATGTGTTGCATGGAGAGAAATATGAAAATCACATGTGCAGAATAGAGAGCTGTGCACAGAATCGGGGACTTCATCTATTTCATCACATTGAAAGAATGAATGAAAGTTCTTGGATTAGTAGATGCAGAACCATAGAAGCAGCATAAGTAGCGGAAAACAAAGGAAAATGTGGAACAAAGTGATGAGTATCGACTTGAGATAAAAAAGCATAAAGACCTGGCCAGAGATTAGTTTCGAAATCAGTTTTTAAAAGTCATCCAAAATATGCCAACATGTAAAATGGACGTTAAACTGATAATAATGACTCTACTCCTATTCCTCCTCCCCTATTCGCTCAGTCATTTGTTTTTGTTTTAAAACCCTTTTTCCTCTCGCTATGTTCCAGCCTTAAATATTTTTGTATTTTCCTTCACAATTTTATTGATATATTTTTTTCATAATTTTATTGATATATATATTTTTCATAATTTTATTGATATATATATTTTTTTCATAATTTTATTGATATATATATTTTTCATAATTTTATTGATATATATATATTTTTCATAATTTTATTGATATATATTTTCATAATTTTATTGATATATATTTTTTTCATAATTTTATTGATATATATTTTTCATAATTTTATTGATATATATTTTTCATAATTTTATTGATATATATATTTTTTTCATAATTTTATTGATATATATTTTTTCATAATTTTATTGATATATATTTTTCATAATTTTATTGATATATATTTTTTTCATAATTTTATTGATATATATTTTTCATAATTTTATTGATATATATATTTTTTTCATAATTTTATTGATATATATTTTTCATAATTTTATTGATATATATATATTTTTCATAATTTTATTGATATATATTTTTCATAATTTTATTGATATATATTTTTCATAATTTTATTGATATATAAATATTTTTCATAATTTTATTGATATATATTTTTCATAATTTTATTGATATATATATTTTTTTCATAATTTTATTGATATATATTTTTCATAATTTTATTGATATATATATTTTTTTCATAATTTTATTGATATATATTTTTCATAATTTTATTGATATATATATTTTTTTCATAATTTTATTGATATATATTTTTCATAATTTTATTGATATATATATTTTTTTCATAATTTTATTGATATATATTTTTTTCATAATTTTATTGATATATATATATTTTTCATAATTTTATTGATATATATATTTTTTTCATAATTTTATTGATATATATATTTTTCTAATTTTATTGATATATATTTTTTTTCATAATTTTATTGATATATATTTTTCATAATTTTATTGATATATATATTTTCATAATTTTATTGATATATATATTTTCATAATTTTATTGATATATATATTTTCATAATTTTATTGATATATATATTTTCATAATTTTATTGATATATATATTTTCATAATTTTATTGATATATATATTGTTCTAATTTTATTGATATATATATTTTCATAATTTTATTGATATATATTTTTTTCATAATTTTATTGATATATATATTTTCATAATTTTATTGATATATATATTTTCATAATTTTATTGATATATATATATTTTTCATAATTTTATTGATATATATTTTTTTCATAATTTTATTGATATATATATTTTCATGATTTTATTGATATATATATTTTTCTAATTTTATTGATATATATATTTTCATAATTTTATTGATATATATTTTTTTCATAATTTTATTCATATATATATTTTCATAATTTTATTGATATATATATTTTCATAATTTTATTGATATATATATTTTCATAATTTTATTGATATATATATTTTCATAATTTTATTGATATATATATATTTTTCATAATTTTATTGATATATATATTTTTCATAATTTTATTGATATATATATTTTTCATAATTTTATTGATATATATTTTTCATAATTCTATTGATATATATATTTTTCTAATTTTATTGATATATATATTTTCATAATTTTTTTGTAATATATATTTTCTTTGAACTTTTGTAATTTGAATAAGTTTTATAAAAACTTGTGTAAATGTATTAAACATTACTATAAGGAAGAAATATCAATTAATTCTCTGTTAATTTGAGTAGTGGTAAATTTTGTTTTCCATCTGACCTGTTTAACAAGAGTGTCACTTAATCTAAAATCGTGTGTCATGTCTTCTGGGGAAAAAAAAAGGAAATAAAACAATATCTTATCGACTTTACACATTCCACCAATCACAACAAAAGATAAAAAAAAGAAAACAACAAAAGAGACAGACTATAAAAGAACATTATATGTTACTCATTATCAAATTGTTTCCAATTAAAAAATAATTAAAACTTGTTGGTTTTTTTTACTAAGTGTAATTCGATGCATTTGAGTGGAGTATGGTGTGGAGGTGGAGGTGAGAAATGTGTCTTGTCAAATCGATTGAGCATGTTCCGTTTTTGCTTTAAGTAATTGTTCATTAATTTAGCAGGTGTCTCATTGTTACTTTGTTAGTTGGTATTATCAAATTATAGACTATTTCCTTTGAAATCACTACAATGGGCAAAATAGCCCAGGTAGAAGTAGTTTATCATGATTCACCAAGTCTGGCACAATAAGAAATTAAATCAAAACGACAATCTTTGCTTGAATTTTTTTAGATGAACAATTATTATTTACATACTCTATATTATTTTTACGTTGACAGAATTGCTCAGGCATTGTTTGTAGGCCAGAGTGCTTTTCTTCGAGGGTGCTGACTCTTCAATCTCGGGCGTTTTTTTTTTTTTTTTGGTTTTGTTTAATAACATTGTAGAATATTTGCTCACGCAGGACATCCATAAACAGCAAAGCAGCGTTTTACTTTATTTTATTTTTAATAAAAATTAAAAACTACGAATAAAAATGATAGTAGAAGTTTAGTGCTGGAAGCAGAATCTATGGTGTTTCTTATTCATTCCTTACTAGTGTTCTATCTTGCATTTTTATTATTCTGACGCCATTATGGCCTCTGTCTAACATAGAGAGATAATGGATGCCCTCTGTAAGAGTGGCTGCTCATATAATTGTAAAGCAAGGCTTGCAAAATCTCCAATCACACCTCTCCTGAGTTGACATTACCTGATTTCAGTGGCAAGAAGTCCTAAATAATGCTATGATAAACAGAGAGAGAATATATATATATATATATATATATATATATATATATATATATATATATATATATATATATATATATAATTCAAACAAATTTTATAAAACAAAATCAATAATTAGATATTATTTTATTCAAATAAGACAATTTTAAATTCATTTAAATCTAAATTAAATGTAATAAAAAGTTGAATTTACATTTGCTAATCGTTTTTAGTTATTGAAATATACCGAAATTGCCCATAAGTACATATTCTGAGATATGATGATTATAGGGAACAACTGGAATGTACATATCAGTCTATCTTGTATCAAAGATTACGCCTCATATCTTGATCCTGTGTATTATAGCAATTCATGTTCATTGGTTCTTGTTGGATAACCCATCATAAAAAATGTTGAGCCTGTTTAGTATTTAAATGAGTGATTGCTTATGCTTTTAGCGCACACTTCATCCAAATCTATAAAAGTATACCAACTGATCTAAGAGTAAAGCTGGCAACATATTAACATCCTAGCATGAGGACATCTGGAGTAGCCCTATTTTCTGTTACATGCCACACGAGGGTAATGCTTCCTATTTTGTGATCCAGAATTTATTTTTCTGCAGTCACCACCATTCTCAGTGCATATCTCTGCTTCTGATGAAGGGGTTGATTTCTTAAAGTCTCACACCCTCAATATTTGCAACAGAGAGATGAAACTATATATATATTAGAATATATATATATATATTAGAAATTGGCCTGAATTCTCAGCCCACAACTGAAGACCCACTGCTCAAAACAATGAGATATTACAAAAAGACTGACTGGGAAGCCATCAGGGATCTCATCAGAGATGCCCTATGGGAAAATATCTTTTCTCTTCCAGCTGAACAGTGTGCGAATGAGACCACTGAATGGTTCCAAACTGCAGTTGAAGTACATGTTACCACACGGAAATTCTGTAGCAAACCCTACTCTCCCCAATGGTTTACTTATACTTGTGCAGCTGCCATTGCTCAAAGGCAGCATATGTACCACAGATTCAACCGACATAAGTCCAGTTCAAATAGACAGAAGTATATAGAAGCTAAGACAGAATACACTGAAACCACCAGAAAACACATCGAAGCATAAAAATTATGAACCCGTGATTTTTGGAAAATCTACAACAGTGTACTAAATAATGGGCAGTCAACAATTCCCCGACTATCAAACAATCATGAGGTTGTTTGCATGGCAACCTAGAAAGCTACCTGCTTGCCAGTCGGTTTGCCTCAAACTCCACATTTGACTCGGCACACCACTCCTTCGCTAACTTTCCTTTGCAGACAGAAGCCACACTAGATGATCTGAAAATCACCCCTTTTCAGGTACATTTTTTTTTCTTTTAAACTTAGACACCTAAAGAGCATATGGACCCGATCTCATCCCGGCTGTGCTAGTAAAAAATGCTCTGCTCAGGTTGCTCCAGTTCTCTCCAAACTTTACAACCAATGCCTTAAGGAATCTTGCTTTCCTGACTGCTGGAAAACTGCTTCTCTGGTAACAGTTTACAAGAATTCTGGCGATGGAACTGACTCATTAAATTATCGCCCCATTAGCCTACTCTCGATTTAAACCAAAATATTTAAGTCCATAATTAATCAAGCTCTAAGTCCATCACATTACAACTGCTAAACTCCTGACCAACAATCAATATGGATTTAGGCAAGCCCGTTCCACAGCAGATATCCTAACTGTAATCTCTGAACATATATACCATTCACTGAAAAAAATAGGGGAGGATAGAGTGGTAGCCCTCGATATATCTAATGCTTTTGACAGAGTATGGCACGATGGTCTTCTAAGGAAAATTAGATCATGTGGTATCACTGGAAAAATATATAATGTAATTAAATCCTTCTTAAGAGAAAAATCCAGGTTGTCCTCGACAGTCGTACATCTAAACAATATGATATAAAAATATGATATAAATGCGGAAGTACCTCAGGGGTGTATCCTAGGACCTTTATTTTTCCTGATATTCATAAATAATCTCTCTGATAAAATTATCTCTGAGATGGGTATATTTGCTGATGACATCATGCTCTATAGCAGGCATGAGGAGAAAACAAATGAACACATGTCTAAGGAAATGGCAGAAATACTGGAGGATGACCTCCAATCTGTTGTGGAATGGGGACAAAAATGGTTGGTCACATTCATTGCTGCCAAGACTAAACTTGTTTCCTTCAATAATTACAAGAAACCATCTCTACCACCAATAGAAATGGCCAAGAACACATTGCCCGAAAGTACTTCCTTTAAACTCCTCAGCCTAACGTTTACAGGGAACATAGACTGGAATAGATACATTGAGAGCATTGCCAAGGCTGCTGCGAAGAAGGTGGGCTCTCTCTACTGTGCTAGAAAACTACTTATGCCTGAAAGTATCCTGTACCTTTATAAGGCCACCATTCACCCATGTATGGAGTACTGCTGCCACATTTTGTTATATAGTTGTTTCAGATGATCTTTCTTGTGAGAGTTCTTATTAGTAATGATATGAGTCTTAGTGAGAGTTCTTGTCTTATTACATATGATGTTGTATCTTAGAGAGAGAGATGTGTATGTAATGACATTTTATAACACAGACATATAATAACGATACAATTTACCTTTTTGTAGAAATCACAAACACAAAGATGAGCTTTATCACAAACACATGATGGATTTATTTTCTGACGACCGGTCGACTTCCTCATCAAGAACTCAAAGTTTCACATTTTAGTTTCTGAAGTAACGTCTTGCTTCAGACGTCCGCCTGTCTCTGAGTTTTCTCACTGACTGTCTCTGACTCTCTCCGACTCTCTCCGACTCTCTCCACCAACTAACTCCCACCTGCTATATTGAGAACTCCATGCATCCCGGCCACGTGAGCAAAATTCACGTGTCTCAACATGCGCGACTTTGCACGTTTTCGACATTGATTTCCCAATAACCTATTTTCCTTGTTTGTTTCCACAAAGGAATTTAACCTACATATCTAATTTATTTAACCCATATTTTATTATCCACATTCTTTTAACAATTGAATAGTTTATTTATTATTTATTTCATCCGAATTAACAATTTACTGGACATTCCATTTAAACCTATTGTTCTTTAAAACTTATGTCCAGGGTTCGATTTCTGCTTTCTCTTATTTCCATTTTAACTAATCTCTCTATTTTTATACTTACATGAACAGGGGACAGCCCTTATCATGTAACAATTTGAGCTCGTGCATCTGCTGCTTGTCTCTCACTCCTGGGCAGGGTTCAAAAGAGAGTCGCCAACCTGATGTGTCCTGAACTGTCATCTAGGCTTCAGCCTCTGTCCCATCGACGAAATGTTGCATCCCTCTGTCTGTTCTACAAATACTTTAATGGTGAATGCGCTAACGAACTACAACCACTTGTACCCCTTCAACATGAATACCCCCGACAAACCCGACAAGCAGCTAAATCCCACCCCTTCACAGTGGAGATCCCTAGGTGTAAGAAAGCCTTCTACTCCAATAGTTTCTTCCTCAGAACTGCTAAACTTTGAAACTCCTTTCCGAGATTCTGCTTTCTCAACTGTACTGACATGCAGAAGTTCAAGTGTTATGTGAACAGACATCTTGCCACTCATCTTCCATCATAATACTCCTGCAACTTATGTCCCCAATAGTAGCCTACTACTTCAAATTGGCACTGTGCCTTGTTTGGGGTGAAAATTGAATAATAATAATAATAATATATATATATATATATATATATATATATATATATATATATATATATATATATGAAAATATTTTTGTGTCAATTACTTACATAAAGGCATTTTATCCCATAGGGAATCATCAGACTAAAGCACGTGAAAACGAAATCCATTTTTCACACTTTTAAAATTATGTTTAAATTTAGAATTGTGTTCTCCTAAAAAATATGTAGTAATTATGATTTCATATTATTGTAATTTTCAATAAAAAATCTTCGACTTCTATGCAATTAAATGAATTTTTTTATCAATTATCCATATCGACTACTAATTACTATTTTGCGACTGAAAAAGTCCAAAAGTTTAAGTTTATTGTGTTATCCTAAAATATGCGATTATTATTATGGTTCCATAGTGTCATAATGTTCAATTAACATGTTCGACTTTCATACAATTTTACAATTTTTGGCATTGTCTATCCTCATCCACAAACAGGTAGAATCCCCAAAACCATAATTTGTTATGGTCTTCAGTATTCCTCCGGCTCATGATGAGTTCTAGTTGTTTTAATTCAATGATATTTCTACTTTTCTGTTTTATGTTATCATTAAACCATTAGAAGATATTGCATTTAACATTATAGGATTTTAATACTAGGTTACTTTAATTTACTTATATTTATTTGTTATGAATTGAATTTAAGTTATAACCAGACAACTGACTTAACTTTTCAGCTTCTCTAATTCATTTAAATCATTGTATTTAATCCGGTTTAAGGAAGGATAATAAGTATATATTTTTCTATGTAAGCAGACTTGGATTAAATCTTGGTGTTTATTTAGTAAATCTGCATTAGATGTTAATATGTAGCAAGATTCAAGAATACAGAGGTTTCATCTTTTTTGCTTTACTCTGTTTATATTTGTTAGCTTTACCTACTATAGACCATCTCAATTCTTATTCAATTTCATTTTTTTCGAAGATCCTTTACTCAATTATTTAGGGCAATTGAATTTTTACTTTTTTAATTCTATTTATACCATTATTGTTATCATCTTCATTATTGTTGTTTTCGTCATTAATAGACCTATTTTCATTTTCAGTGGTTATCTTGAAGGATATTAAGTGATTATGAAATCTCTCCTTAAACAGGCAGTCTGTGGATCCTAGGTATGTTTTAGTATTTTTATCTGTTTTAACTTCACATTTGTATACAATATCAGAGATTTAACAATTTTCATTAGGTGGACATTCTTCGGGATTTCTGCAGTTACAATTTTTCACTACATTAACCTGTATCACATCATCTCTATTATTCACATTTATATTTAATTTTACATTTTTAGAGCTTGTAATTGTTTTAGTTAAATTATTTGAAGTAGAGAACGATATTTTAACAGAATTCTTACTAACTATTTTACCATATTTATTTGCAGGGAAAAATTATTTTGACTAATTTAGTAAAATTCTCTCGGAATGTTATTTCTAATATGTTCGTTAAAAGGTGGATTAAACCAAATTTGGTTCTTCCTTATTGTTTTTTTTTCTATAAATTAAATATTGGTTCTGTCTTTCTGTTCTATTCTTTTATTGAGTTGTAAA
The DNA here is from genome assembly GCF_053919585.1 of Euprymna scolopes. Classification (NCBI taxonomy): domain Eukaryota; kingdom Metazoa; phylum Mollusca; class Cephalopoda; order Sepiida; family Sepiolidae; genus Euprymna; species Euprymna scolopes. The sequence continues at coordinate 16,237,308 of NC_136483.1, read as the reverse complement.
GTTACTATTTACTTTCTTAGATCTGTTCATGATATTACATCCAATTTTGTCATTATTTTAAATTCGTTAATTCCTTTTTTTATGAGTGCTTTTAATATAATTAATTTGTCCATTGTATCCTGATTTCGCTAGTGCTTGATTATAGTATTCCTTTATTAAATATTTGCTCATTTTGTGATCGTTTATAGATTCTACTCGAAATGCTAAGTATGATTGCCATTTTCATAGATTTAGAATGATTATATTTGTATATTGTGTTGCTATATCATCTTTATTCTTCTACATTTTGGTAGAGTCTATCCAAACCATTTTTACATCGTCCAGGTAAATATATATATATATATATATATATATATATATATATATATATATATATACACATGGATGACAAAAAAATAGTTTGACAAAATGAAGAAGAATAAAAATGAGATAGTAACACAATACATTCAAACCATATTTTGTTTTGTTTTATTTTATTAAAAAGACAGTTAAATTTGAAATCATCTCAAATTTTAAAAAACAGACATTAGGAGACAGAATAAAGAGAAAGAAAGACAGAAAGAAACAAAGAAAAAGATTGAAGAAAAGTGGGAAAGAAATTTTAAAATTGAGGAAAAAATAGGGAAAAATAAGGACAACACGGGCGACTGTTCAGGAAAAAAGACCGTCGACCTTTTCTTCACTCTTTGAACTGGGGGACAAAATAGGAGAAGTGAAATTTATGTGGATGCCGAAAACACATGTAAAAATGACTTTTCTACTCTCCATCAAGAAAAAAAGCATGACTAAGTATTGTACTTAATATATAAAATTGCAAAAGACAACTTCTGGACATTTTGCAGGCTGAAAAGTCATCAAACTTTGTGTTACATTGTAAAGCCTTAGAAAAATGCTTTAGAATGAAGGCTGAGAAATTACATAAACAGTTTGCTCGTGCATCAAAAGAGAAATTAGTATCATTGGTGAGAGGCAGTAGGGCCTTTCATGATAAGGAGTTTCTGGCTCTTGTTAAGAATTTCTGTGATTCGTTCAGTTTTTTAAGTCTTAGAAGACCTCCCTCTTCGTTCGGTGGTGGAAGTGGCTCTTGGAAACTGGTTTAATGACACTGTATGTATGGACTTAAAAGAATTCAGACATACCCAATGCTGGATTTTACACCTAATTGACGCATTCACTAGGTACTCTGCTGCCTGGCTGATTAAAACCAAGAGTGAAGAAATTATTCACAACATATTTTTAATGTGGATAACATATTTTGGAGTTTCTAAATGCTTCTTGAGTGATAATGGCGGGGAATCTAATAATGATAATTATACAGAGATGAATGAAAACCTGAATATTGAAACCAGCACTACAGCCACTAAAAGTCCATTCATTAATGGCACTGTGGAACATCACAATCTAATATTGGCTAAAGCAATGGATAAAATATCGGAAGATGAGAAATGTGAACCAGAAATAGCTTTGGCTTAGGCTGTTAGTGTCAAAAATGCTCTTCAGAATCATTCTGGACATAGCTCAAATGAGCTTGTTTTTGAATCTAACATAAATACGCCGTCGGTTTTGATAGACCAGTTACCCGCATTGGACGCTTCAACAACCAGTGATTTGGTTAGAATAAATTTAAATGTTTTACATTCTGTGAGAAAAAGGTTCATGGAGGCTGAATCAAGTGAAAAAAATTTGGAGTTAATATAAGACATTATGCGGATGAACGATTTGTGACAGGGAACAGCATTTATTGTAGAAGACAAAACTATAAAGGATGGCGTGGGCCTGCCAAAGTTTTAGGTAAAGAGGGTCAATTCTTGGAAGTAATGAGTAGAAAAAAAATAAAAGATTATGAGTACACAACCAAAATCAACTGGGAATTATGGCCATTGGTGGGATATAGAACCAGCTGCAGAAAATGAATGTTCAGTGTGTATCAATTGGGATAAGGTTGATCAGTGGTGAGAACTTTCCCAAGTAACAGAAGGAGATCATGAAGAACATGTTTTCCTTATAACTGAACAAGAACAAGCAAAAGATGTGATTGATGCAAAGAAAAAAGAAATAAAAAACATGACAACTCATGAAGTGTATGAATGTGTCCCTAACATGGATCAAAAATACATATCAACAAGATGAGTGATAACAGAGAAAGTTAAAGATAACAAAAAGATAACGAAGGCTCGTCTTGTAGCATGTGGCTATGAAAAAAATTCACACAACCTAAAAACAGACTCTTCAACATGCAGCTGTGAAACTATGCGTCTTGTATGCATTCATATGGAATTAGCAAGTGGAGACCCTTGATTTCACGTCACCATCTTTGCAAAGTGATATGCTAGAGAGAGAGAAGTATTTCTCAAACCACCATCTAAAGCATATCCAGAGTCACAAGTGTGGAAGCTGAAAAGATGTATTTATAGATTAAATGATGTGCCCCGTTCATGGTACAAGACAGTTACTCGTTAATTAAATAAACTAAAAGGAATGGTAAGTGCATATGATAATGCAGTATTTCTTTTGTATGATTTATCCGAAAATTTGATGGGTATTCTGGCAATGCATGTAGATGACATTATATTTTATGGAAATGATTAAAATAAATGTGATCTTAGAATTAAAGAAAACATTCAAGGTTGGAATGCATGAAAATTTCTGGGATTGTGCGTTAGACAAACGAAAGATAGGATCATTATAAACCAAAACAATTATGTGTCATCTATTTCTCTAATAGATATAAAGAAAGGAAGATCCTGAAGGAAAAATAATGAGCTGAGTGAAGAGCAGAAGACAGATTTAAAAAGACTAACAGGTCAAATAATGTGGGTATCTACTCAGACTCGACCTGATGTATCATTTGATGTGTGCAGGATAAGTAATGCCGGAAAATCTCCTTAACTGAAGTTACTTTTTGAAGCCAACAAATCACTATTAAAGCTAAAATCACATCCTTTCCACAGCTGGGAAATCCTTCAGATTTGAGTGTGGTTTGATATTCTGATGCTATCTATGCCAGCTTGGAGGATGGTTCCTCACAGTAGATTTATCATCTTTGTTTATGGTAAGATGAATAGATTGGCTCCTATATGCTGGTCATCAAAAATGCTTGATCGAGTAACAAAGAGCCCATTGGCGTCCGAAACTCTTGCACTAAAGGAAGTTGCTGATGCAGGTGTATTGACAGCTGCTATGCTACAAGAAATCCTCAGACTATCCAAGTTACCTGAATTACTTTGCAAAACAGACAACGCATCTTTCGTAGAGACCTTAAAATAATCAAATCTTGTATGTTGCAAACGTTTAAGTAAAGGAAATGTTGGTAAAAGAAGATGGGAGCCTCTACTGAAATTCTAAGAGACTTTAGATGAGTACAGTTTACTTTTTGTGTGTCACAATGACCAAGGGTTTATTGAATACCTGAATAATGGAAGAGATACAAGAGCGTGTTATTAACACGTAGTGAAGATACACATAGCAAGCAACAGCGCTTGCCTTGAGAGATTCAATATGGCGTTCAGCCAACAGTAACAAGTGTTTATCTTGGGAAGTACTAAGTGAACTAACACTGATTACTCTTTTGTATGTCTCAGAGTCATGGGTCACCTTTCATCGTCACCTGCAGCTCCTTGAGCGTTTCCATCAGCACTGCCTCTATACGATCTTCAACATTCGTTAGAATGACTTCATCACCAACCTTGAAGTGCTCAAACAGGTCAAAATCAGCAGTATTGAGGCCATGCTGCTGAAATCAGAACTATGCTGGGCTGATCATGTCTCCAAGATGGAAGACCACCTTCTTCCAAAAATCAACTTGTATGGTGAACTTTCCACTTGTCACTGCCATAATGGAGCACCAAAGAAACTGCACAAAAATCTCTTGTTACCTGTCGCATCAACTACTGCCAGTGGTCAACCCTTGCAGCGGGCTGAGGTGTTTGGTGGCACACTATCCATCAAGCAGTCTTCTTCTTCGAGAACATTCGGTGGACTTGTCTGGAGGACAGAAGATGCAGGGGGAAGGAGCGCCAACTAGCCCCAGCCCCAAACCCAGACCAGACCCTAACCTACAGTTGTTGTGGGTGAGCCTGCTTATCCTGCATTGGACTCTTCAGCCACGAGCGTGTCTGTAGAAAACGTAGACAAGCCCCTTCCTAGATCTTTGTTCATGAAGCCAAGCCATGATGGCCTACATAGATTCATTTTCTAATAAGTTCTAAATTTTAGGATTTGAGGTAGTATATCGCATTTAAATACATAAGTTTAGTCAACTTTTAAGGCGATATCTTTTGAATTTTTATAGGCAACTTTTGCTGAAAGAAAAAGATTTCTATTTTTCAGATTATTAGCTATGTAAAACAAACATAGCATATAAAGAGTAAACTTCAAAAAAGACAAAAATCAAGTACTTTTATTGCAGGTTTTATTACATGATTTCATTATCGCTAAGCTGCATTGTTGGTTGCGATTTGTTTAATTGCCTGACAAATAGTAATAGAAACATATCACATGATCAACTCAAGATTCAAAAGCAATAATTTATCAAAAGATTGCTGATCAATATTAACGAGTTACAACCTTATTTGTATTTTCTTAATGATTGTTTAGTCCGACATGTTTCTTCATGCATGAAACATAATATGCGCACACACACACACACACACACACACACACACACACATTGATTTGCTTAATGTAATCATTTTTATGATGCTTGGAGCATTTATCTGGTAAGGTTGAGATTGGATACTAAAAACATAAAGAATCAAAATTAATGATGACAACTAAAACAAAATACCAAAAATGGAATCTATATAAAAACAAACTCTTGAAATTCATTGAAACATTTATTTGCTAAGGTGGGAATTAAATGTTCAACAAGAAAATATATAAATTTAGGAAGTAGCAAACATTCATAACCGAGGTAAATTTTATATTCTGTTCGAAATCCAAAAAACCCTAAATACATGTGTTTTGTATCCAAATTTACTCAGGCGGGGAATAAATTAAATTATTACACTAAAAAGAAAACCTATCGACTCTTCTAGCTATACTTAACAAAGTTCAAGTATACGAAATCGTTAGGTAATCTGATTCTTTCAATTTATTTTCAATGAATATTTGTTTAAGTAAGAATAATGATAATAAATGTACAGTATTTAAATCGAAATTAATACATTAGTTAAAATTTTCTTTTCATTTAAACTATTATTTGTACAGGATGAAACGATAAAATTGTCGCTTTAGAAAAGACGACATGATTCCATTTCTGTTTGATGAATATCGTTTTCCTTTTTGTACTAGTTGGCCAGTTGTGTACAAATCCCAAGAGCGATAAGAGCCTTCTATCATGTCTGAAAGTGGCACAATGTTCAACGAGCAAGATCAGAGTTGTGCGATTGTAAAACATGCTCTCTACCTATCCTTGTTATGACAACAGGACCATTGCCAGCATTCTCAAAATGCAAATCCGGACGACTGAACACTTGAGGGCACAGCTCAATGCATTGGATGACCTACGGTTATGGTTTTTGGTGTGGTTTCAAGTAAGGGCCACATCATGCCACCTCATATCTTCAAAGTAGGCTTGAAAGTCAACACCAAAGTGTACCTGGATGTGTTGAAAAGTGTGGTGATCCTCCTAGTGCAATCAGATGGCCTCTGGCAGACCTTACGTGTGGCAACAGGACTCGGCACGAGCCCACAAGTCTAAAGAGACCCAGACTTGACTTCAAAAAGGGTGCTACGAACTTTGTACCCTTCTCTCATTGGCCCTTCCCTCCCCCAACCTGAACTCGCTGGACTACTTCGTTTGGTCATACGTCAAGAACATCACCAACATGACCTCCCACAACACCAAAAGCAGCCTGATCGCTGCCATCTGCCGAGTATTCGCTGAGCTCCTGCTGGCACTTGTGGAAGAGGCATGCTCCCAGTTCCGGACCCGTATCGAGGTGGTAATTAAGGTTGAAGGCGGCTACATTGAATAGATATCAGCTCTACTACATAATCAAGTTAGTTGAATTGATTTGTCAATAAAAGTTTTAAAATAAAGCTGTAGTGTTGTTTTCTTTAAGACAACAATTTTATGGTTATTTTTTTAAATATATATTTGGGTAGTAGATGCCATTCATGATTGAAGATTCATAATTAATTTACTTTCTAAATTATTTCAATTAAAAAAATTAGACTGAGAGCTTTTTTTCTCTCCAAGATATTTCTTTGTTTAATAAATATAAAGTTAAATAGTACAAGTGGAACAATCCCAAACTCATAAAGCACTTTTTAGTGGGAACTGGATGTTCCCTACACTAAATATACTGATCTTATGTCTAAGTTTGCCCTTGTGAGGAGACAAATACATAACAACATCCTATAAAATCTCAAAGATATCTTTATTCTATTTCAAATAAGTGCATTTTGCGTATTTATTTATTTGCGGACTGTTATCCTCATCCTCATAGTTATTGTTGTTGTTTCGCCACATTTCAGCCAAATCATCCTCTGGCCTTCTTCGGGTGATTAATCGCGACAGGATAGGAATGCTGAGTCTTTTCACTGTATCCCCAGTAATTACTACCTTCCACAGTTGTGTATTGTCTCATCACGGTTTTTGGCCAATTAGTCATCTGGCCTGCTTTGGGTAGGATTGAAACTGCTATCTTCAGATATCAACAAAATCTCACTCCTTCACTGTTGAAGTCCCTAAATGCCAGAAAGCTTTCTACTCTAATAGTTTCTTCCCTTGAACAGCTAGACCTTGGAATTCCTTTCCTGCTACCTGCTTCCCTGGGTGTGCTGACATGCATAAGTTTAAATGTAACATAAACCAACATATTGTTAATCTTTCCTAGGCATGGTCCCAAATAGTAGCCCCTTACGTCTAAACGGTGATATGCCTTGTGAGAAAAAAAAATAGTTGATTGTCCGACCATGTTGCACGAAAGGAAAAAGCTGTACCTACCCACTTGAAGGAAAAGGCTGTACCTACCCACTTGAAGGAAATATATTTTGTAATGGTTTTTAGGGGTTAGTAGAGAGAAACACCACAAAAGAAATTCTGAAATACGTAGATTGTAAAAGGAAGGAAAAATGAGAGTTTGTGCCTCGTTAAGTTTGTGCATGAAGATAATTCTGGAAGACAGAATTGATATAAAGAGAGGGCCAAGTACGAAATTTGTGGAGTTGACCTCTTTGTGTGAAATAATGATTTTTTTAAAATTTCATAACCGCCTGCTACATTTGGCGAGGCATCAAAGTAAGCTATTGATTTGAGTGCATCCTCTTTCTACTCAGTACGGACAGATGAAGAAGAGGAAACAAAGAAGAGTAAAGAATAAACTGAACGAACAGAGAAACAACAGAGAGTAGCATTCTATTGCACTTCTAATTATATATTACGTCCTTTAGCCCAAAATAAACATAAACTCGTAATGATTTTATCCGAGAATATTGAGTTAATCAAACTGAACCATTTGCAGATTTTCGATGACCTCATAGCGTGTATCTAATCAGTATTGGATGAAGCATATCTGCAATGAAATAAGGAAGACGAGTTGTTCTCAAGCATATTTGCTTTTCATTCGCCTTTCAGTAATCACCTTGTGTGCGTGTGTGTGCGTGTGTGAAATACACTAAGCAGTTTTCTACGCCAAATCAAATTGTCGATATATTCTGCTAAAAAAAAAAAACGAGGAAAAAGTAATCTTTGCATTCAGTCAACCATTTTAAATGTTCTTACAATAAGTCTCTTCTGAGAGTAAAGCATTCATCAGTGATGTACAAACCCTTCAAACAACATCAGTGTATTCATTTAGAATAGAAATGAGCTTTCCAAATAAGAAACCAATCAATAAATATAGATATCATTTTTGTGGTTGTTGTTTATGTTAGCAACGATTAATCAGGAATACCATCTATATCCATACTTATAAAAAGGATATATATATATATATATATATATGTATATGTATATATATATATATAATACTAATAACAAAGAAGGGGTGATAAGTATTAGAATGGATTCAACCAAAAAAAAATATATATATAAAAACAATAATTTGTAAATAATAGACGCATTAACTTGTGGAGACAAGGACGGGTGAGACAGGTAAGAAATACTTTTTAAATGGCATGAATTGGTTAGCCTAATTTATCTGGAGGAAAAAAACTTGATTCAGTATCAAAAATGTTTTTGTTCATGTGCTTTAAGGGAGATGTTGTGTTTGACCAACACTGCTGGGGAGCCATGATTTAATATACTGTTTTGTTTTTAAATCCCCGAAACAGTGTTTCATGGTAAACAACAGATGATTCCTTTAAGAACATTGATACTATTGTTAATTCATCTAAATAAAATAGAAATGAATTGTCTTACTGACAAAATAATTTTCCAAAGAAAGACATTTTTTTTATATATAGTTTTAAAAGTTTTAAAGAAACTTCCAAGACTAATATATATATATATATATAGACAGTTTTTTTTTTTTTTCACTGTATCACGAATCTTCACTATGGCCAGACATGGTGCTTAGGCTGAAATTCGAATCCGACCACTAGTACAGTAGTCAATAGTCTTACTGTTAAGCAATCTCATATAACACGGAAGTAAAATAATCATGGTTTTATATTTGTCTACACTACCGGTTCCAGAGAGAACTCAGTTCTAATTACAAAGAATAATGATTTATGCTAAGTGAAAACAGTTATTTTGCATATGAATTAAACGACAAGGAACTCTTTATTATTTTTATTGCTGCATTTGTCTCGGCGTTCTCACATGTGCTGATTTTTGTATCCTGGTGAAATAAAGGAATCTATGTAGTGGGAGGGTACGTGAAAAGAGGAGAAGGTGGATATGTAAAGCAGGGGAAGAGTGTGAGGCAAGTAATGGGGAAGATGTATTAGGGAGGAATGGGAAGAGTTGACATTGGTATGAGTAAATCGCATAAAGCTGTTACTTTTGTGCATGTGTAAAATTTAATATCCATAGCTTAAAGTTGTTTAATTTTAAACCTTTCGTATCCATCTGTTGGTAGCTGCTGAGGCAGTAACGACGCTGGGATGATAAATAACAACTAAGGCTGGAGCACTAAACGTTTTGGTTTCAATTCTGGTGGATGAAAGTCATATTTTTTTATAACTTTTGGATTCATTAGTACATATTAGATAATAATCAATAGAATATTGTCTCTATAATAATAAATATGAAACCTGCATAAATTTTACGTATTTTACGACTGGGAAACGTAAGGCGGTCTGCTAGTATATATATATATATATATATATATATATAATGAAAATAATGGAAATAGTATTCCGACAAAATAAAGAAATAAAAAGAAACAAACCGTATTATGTGTTCATCAATATTTCGTCTTTACTTCATCCAGAGGAAGTCTCAAAATGAAGACGAAACGTTGATGAATACATAATACGGTTTGTTCCTTTTTATTTATATAGTCATCCACATACAGTACTGTTTCGCTGTTTCACAACTAATCAGTGTGGCTAGACAAGCAACTACCTCAAGCTAGTATCAAAACCTGATCGCCCAAACGATTGTCAGGGCTTCTAACCTTTGCGCTATATGGCTGCTGCTATGCAGGCAGTGAATTAACAATGTTTTGACATTGTCCAAATACCTAAGCTCAATTTGTTTACACAAAGAGCATCGCTTCATACACTAATGGCAATTTGTATATCACTTTCCAAATGCTCAACCTAAGATAGGGAGCATTATATATATATATATATATATATATATATATATATATATATATATATATATATAATAGAACAACAAGAGTATGAAATGAAGACAAAAAACTATATATTGGTAGATATAGAATGGATCATTTATTGAATAATGGAATACAGGCAAAATTTGGGGATAGAAGGGTCTCTTTATGCCAGGGCATTTCGAAGCCTAATGCTTCTCATCAGAAGAGTAGAAAAGGTGCTAGGTAGCATGGGGAAGATGCGGCGTCTAGCAAAGGGTTAATTAATTCTATCCTCCAAATTTTGCCTGTATTCCATTATTCAATAAATGATCCATTCTATATCTATCAATATATAGTTTTGTGTCTTCATTTCATACTCCTGTTGTCCTATTGTATAAGCTCCAATAACACTGGTCAACAAAAAGGAACTTTTTAAAACGTGTCTGATTTTTTTTAACTGATTTACTATATTTTTGCTAAATCTAGAAATAACATCCATTTACCTCTCGGAGGTCAAATTTTTTTGTAAATTTGAATTTTAAATTATGCGACTTATATTTTTTAAAACAATGTTTTCAAGATTTACTAATGATGTTTCAATGGCAAAATGTCAGTTTTTTATGATAAAATTGCTGTATTCTGACAAAGAATCATGTACACTTCATGTACAGTACATGTAACTAAAAATGAAAACTTAATGTTTGCATTATTACGGTCTTTTCGTTTTTTTGATTGTCGCGAATGTTTTGGTGCTTGCACATTTCTTTTTAAATTCCAACAGTAGTCCGCCATCATCACCATGCCCCACCTTCCCTGGCAGCGTGATTCCATTTCTCTCAAGTCCTGGTGAAAGTGCTCTCCATGCTCATCGCTTAAAGAGCCAAGATTTTCGGGAAAGCGGTCCATGTGCGAGTACAGGTAGTGCATTTTTATGCTCATATTGCAGCCAAGGTTCCTAAAGGCCACTAACATGTTTGCTACTAGATCTTTATAGTTCTCTGCTTTTGTGTTGCCTAGGAAATTCATCACGACCTGAACAAAGCAATTACACGCTTGTTGTTCAACAGAATTCATGGTCTCCTCAAACGCGGGAGAGTTTTTGATCAGCTGCCTAATTTGAGGACCATCAAAAATACCAGCTTTTAATTTTTCAGTTGATAAATTGGGGAAGGTTTTACACAGAAACTGAAAACACCGTCCATCTTTATCCAGGGCTTTTGTGAATTGCTTCATCAAACCGAGCTTTATGTGCAGTGGAGGAAATAAAATACGTCCCCTGTCAACTAGAGGCTTGTTTATCAGATTTTTTGCTCTACAAATTGCAAGCTCTTCACGTACTGGCCATTCTTTTTTCGCGTAATGTTGAGTACGATCCTTACTATCCCAGAGGCATAAGAAGCATGGGTATTTGGTAAATTCAGACTGTTGACCAAGCAAGAAGTTGACCATTTTTAAGTCAACGCAAATCAGCCATTTATGTTGGTCATAAGAAATTTTTTCTAGTGCGTACTTAATTGCTTCATGCTGTTCTTTTAATGTTGTCGAATGTGCCAATGGCACAGATGCAAATTGATTTCTATTGTGTAACAACACACATTTCAAAGACCTTTTGCTGCTGTCGATAAAAAGTCGCCAGTCCTCTGATTTGTATTCAGGTACGCCGAGATGTTTCAGTAGCTCTACTATGTCATTGCAATAGACTAATTCTTTTTCTTGAGCAAAATATCTTAAAAATTCCTGGTGCCTGGTACGGAAGAAACTTATCTTAACTTTACCATTTAGCGTGTTCTTGTCCTTTAAACGAGATGCAAGAAGTTCAGCAGAGTCTTTTGGCAAATTTAAATCGCGAATAAGATCGTTTACTTCGTTTTGGAAAAACAATTTTGGCTGCTCATCATTGTCATCGGGAAAGGATGCATCATGATGATCATCGGTAGTGGTAATGCTTTGAGTTTCATCCTGGCTACTGCTGATTTCTTAAATACTTGTATCTTCAAACACAGGTTCGGGAATTTCTTCGCTATGAGGAGTAGGGCACATAGCTGACGGCAGATTGGGATACTCCAGTGTTGTGCGATTTTTTCTGTTAATCCCCATGACATTGATAGCACAAAAGTAGCAATCGGTTGCATGATTTGAAGGCTCTCGCTAAATCATGGGGATGCCAAAGTTCATGGACTTTCGCGTGCCTTTGCTCCATTGACGGAGATGCTTTGTGCATCTTTTGCAAACCATGTGAGGTGCCCAACTTTTGTCTTGATCGCCGAGCTTCATGCCAAAATATGCATAGTAAACGCGCTTAATAAAGGTGATGACAGTATTACGATTTGGTGCAAGTGTGCATTCACCACAAACATAGCAAAAAACATCTGGCTTATTTACACACATTCTTCGAGTCGCCATTGTATACCTGAAAAAAATTAAAAATTAAATTTGTGTACGTTGTCTCCATGAAATTTAAAGTCTGTATAAAAAAAATTCGGCACAATTATATCTATGTCCTGCGAACAGTTTTAATCGCACAGTAAGGAAATAATTTGACTCTGAAACACACAGAACCAATACGTAAGACTTACCTTCTCGTCTGCTTTCATATGCCGGTGTGTTTTAATAACAAGTTTTACCATTGAATTCCCGTATGGGCCAAATAAAGTCTTATCTTATCTTTAAATATCGCATAATAATCGCAAAACTTAGACTCCCTAATTAAAATTTAATCAAAAATTGTTTATTCAAATGCTTTCTTCTTTGTATTGCTAGTGCTAAAAAATTTTAATTTGTTCAGGTAATAGAACTTTAAACGGTAAATGGTTAATACTTCTGTTGTACCTTTCTCGGGTATTTAAAAGTTAAAAAATAGAAAATTAACGATAGCTTAAAATGTCAACCTGACCCAGCAAAAAGAGTGTTATTTTTGAATTCAGCACATCAAAATTGTCCAAAATCAGCTTACAAAACTGAGACACCGAATTTGCTGTTGACCAGTGTAATAATTGTTGAGCTTGGCATTATCCGGATAAGTCTCATCTTGTGGAATTGAACTTTCTCTTTTCCTCTTACACATTAAGCTATATATATATATATATAACGGCTATATGTTTGTTGGTCTGTCTGTCTATCTCCATATTTTCAAACTCTATCTTCTCCGAAACTAAAAGTCGCTAAGGACCTTAAATGATTGGATTTTTACAGACCGTTCTCTTATGGGTCTTTAGCCAGTTAAAACTGCTTTATGGGGTCAAAAATGGGTCAAAATTGAAACAATTGTTAAACATTCTGTACATTCATCTTAGTTTATTTTTAATTTTTAATCAATTCATATGCGTGTCATGTTGGTACAGTAGTAACGTCACCAGCTTTGAATGCTACAGTTTCGATTCTAGCTGATGGCACCTAAATACATTTTTTAATTTTGAAATCACAACTCTATAATAATATATACGAAATCTGGACAAATTAATACGCCTGGGCAAAACCGCCCACCCCCGCTAGTATATATATATATATATATATATATATATATATATATATATATATATATATATAGACAGAAACTATAACTTTATACATATGTGACATTTCATTGCTGTTATAAAATGATGATTTTTTTGTCTATATATGTTTTCAATAATCAAAATATCAACAAGATTTGAAATAAAACAACTATTTTTCATTGAGATTTTTCTTTTCTTTGAGATCATCAACCGGAAATATTTTACTTGCTTTCCTTTTGTTCTTTTCATATTCTTCTGCTGGTTCATTGTTGTTGTGAAGCAGCGTCGAACATGGACATGTCAATATCGTCTGCTTTTGACTGAAGTTCTTATTCTAGATTCGGTGCATTCATGTCATCTCTGACAAGGATCAACGGTTTCTCCAAATAATTAAGGAAGGTCGTCATCTCTAAGAACTAAGTGTCCGTTTCACATGAATGTAACTTTGTTATCCTCACTCTGCATTGCAATAAATGACTGAACGTCCTTGTGTTACATACTTGGTATTTGCTTGTCATAAACATGCACGGTCGTCATAGTGGTGTACATTATGTACGCACTAGTTATCAGTGCGTGTGCGGGTGGGACGTATAAACATATTCATTAAACAGGTTCAATTAACAGGATGGATAAACTTGTGCGAGACAGTTCTTTAACATGATATTCTACCTCAGTTCGGCAGCGGTTGGTACTTTACTTGCGACTCTAGTCGTTGCATGCGAGGCAACACCAAGACAACTTTGTGTTACAGGTTTTTATGTAACTTTATTCCTCACAGATGAATGTCAGGTTGAGTCGCGCTCATGGATCATTCTTTAATTAGATCTATCTGACTTGAGTTCCCAGAAATAAATCTCGAATTATCTAATAGACTTTATGATTCAATGTCCGCTATGTTCCGCTTCCTGATTAACTCCCTTTCTTTTGTTACACAACCCTAAGTCCCCCTGATAAATCGTTAACCCATATTACTGTTTGGAAACTTCAATTGCGTCATCTTTGACGTTTGCAAATGAGTCTAATCTAACTCTATCTGTTGCCACAGCTCTGCCTTTTGAAAAGGAGGTATGTTTTAGAGTTGTGCTGCTGCTGCTGTTGTCATTGTTGAGCATCATTCATTCATTTTGCATGAATCAGATGATTCTAGTGTTGGCATTGGTTACCCTGATATCTTTCTAGTGAGAATTCTTTTTATAAAGACATCGGGTATTTACAAGAGGAACCACATGAAGATTATGAACATTTCTAAGGGGAAGTGTTTTTGTGTGACAAATTATATTCAAACTTTTAACAGTATATTTCAGTTGACCCCTTTTTTGCTTTAAATTTGGCACCATTTCAACGTAATCTTGTCTGGGTCATTTTGACATTGGCTTTTCTATTCTAAAATTAACTCAATCATCATTCAATTTTTTCTTCTTCTTTATTCATTCTTCTTATCTTTCTTTTAATAATATTATTTGAACTCATTCCCTTCTCCTTGTGCCCATTTGTGAATTATTCCACGGATTTCTGCCTTTTGGATTACTTTGGACCATCTTCCAATTACGCGATTCCCTTGGATTTTACTTGTGGAAATGGAAATTTAACCAACTTTTTGGATTTTTGGATTTTACCGTTATTGGATATTTTACCCTTCACTAGACTATCCATTCACGTGAAATCACCTTTTTCTTCACTCTATTCCCTCTGCTTCACTATTTGTTACCAAGTAAGATCTATGGCTTACTTGTAGTTTCATTAAATACTTTTGTAAGCAAAATCCGATCCCGCATTTTGCTTAATCCTACTGTCTGATGAGAAGGAAAGTATTTCTTCAAAACTCCGCAGATTAAGGACTATCCCTTTATTTTGTGCTTCCTTTTTAAAATTAAATATGTTTTTAACTCTTTTTCAAAGTGTTTTTAACATGTTTTATTAACTACCTGTTCTTATATATATATATATATATATATATATATATATATATATATATATATATATATATATATATTAACCAGGAAGTGGAACACAACGGACATTGAATCATATATATATTGCACAGAGATATATAAAGTAAGTTCAAATGTACTGAATAAAAAACAATATTTTTCCAAAGTATTCAATAGAGCTTTTATAAGAAGAATGATATAGACATCAGAAAAGGCTCTGTGGATCGACTTACATTTCGTCAGTGGTTCAATATTGATCTATGTAGGGCCTTTTATAGTGTTTATGTAATTCTACCAATATATATATATATATATATATATATATATATATATATATATATATGGGAGAAAAATGGCAAAGTGTATCGCTTGTATGAACCATGTAAGTTGTTCAAAATGATCTTGTTTTTTTTTTCTATGTTTTCAAGGTGAAAATCTGTGACAAAGATATAATTTTGCTAACTTGTTAGTCACAAACGTAACAATATTGTAATGGTTACCTTTTGAAAAGTAATAGGTAACCAACTGAAAAAAACTTCATATTTCGAACTTGGAGAACTATTATATTACACTCTATATGCTGTGCCCCCCCCCCTAAAAAAAGGCATTCATTGAGTTTGGATTTTTTCAAAATTTATATTAAAAAAAATTTATTTATGAAAAAATGTTTTAATCCATTACGATTGGTATATACAAACTGAGTAACGGTTCAAGTAAATGATTCATCTCTCTCTCTCTCTCTCTCTCTCTCTATATATATATATATATATATATATATATATATATATATATATCCTGTAACATAAGAGTGAATATACAACTGCTAATTAAAGATGAAGTTTTTTAATACTTCTCAACTTGAGACGTTATTTTATATAAATATTTTACTGTCTTGCTATAGCTTCGCAAACTTTGAAATTCTTGAAAAATTAATTTAAAAATAATAAACATTTAAATTCATAACTTCGTTATAAACATGAAACAAAACCTTTCTCCTTTATTCATATAGACAAAAAAAGATTAAAATTTCTGTCATTTTTATTTATCTTTTAAATATGACCGTTAAGAAGGAAAAGAAAGACGATATCAATTTGCCTTTTCACTTGCAATTCAGAAATAGATCCTGTTGTTGAAAATCAAGTCGGTCCCTCTAAAAAAAAATAACATTTGAACACAAATGCTATTGACATAGGAAATAAAACGTTAGTACGAAACAGAATTATTTATTTTATTAAAAACAGAAAAAAAAAACAAGCATTGAATTAAAAGCAATAATAATTAATAAAATATCTTATTTTTCGAAACCAATATGTAACTGATATCGTATATACAAAATAAGTATATAAAACAGTTTATTACGTAAGCTTTAATTAAGGAGAAATAGTGCATTTTGACTTTGCTATAAAATAGACCCAATTTTCATATTTATTAATTTAGATTAGTCAGAACACTGACGAAGCATAATTTTTCCATCATTTTTGATGAAGGATGTAAACTAGTTAGATATACAGAGAACTTGCAATTACACTTACTATATAGATATTTAGTTCAGCCAATCTATATTTATATCTATCTTCACCTATTCATCCCGGCATCAATATGGACATCTATTTTATTACAGTTATTGAATAATGTATGTCTATATTTAGATTTCTCTTCACCTGTCCGAACCTAATTGCATTTCAGCAGATTCAGAGATATCTTTCATAGGTATGTTTATATCTACATCATTATTCATCTGATACATCATTAGAATCGTTTATTATATCGCACACTACAGGAATGATTATGCCAACTTCAAATTTGTGATTCTTTTGCAATAATTCATAACTTAAGAGTGAAAGTATGCGCCCCCCTCTACGTTCCTCCAAATCCATAGGTAAAATAGCAACTTGTGTTCAATTATTTGTTATACCTTTTTTTGACATCTTTTTAACAATTTTCTCAATACATCCATTGAAAAAAAAAATTTCACTAAACATTAATTATATTAATACACAGATGAAATTCCATTAAATATTTCATCCAATAGTTCCCCCCCAAAAAAAAATTTTATGGCATATTTTTCATGAATTAGTCAGACCCATGACAATTTCACAGTGGTATCTTTCATCTGTTATATATTTCTGCGTTAGTTAAAAATATTTCCATTTTATGCAAGGTATATCACAAACTCAGACCCTATAATATTATTGTGACATCTTTGATCCCATTCCTAAGACTTGTATTTATTTATTTTTTTAAATACTAAATACATCAAAAAATAATCTTGGATAAAGCCAAAAACTAGTCTGGTCGAGTGTAGTTCACATGGTCTATTTAAACTTGTTACATTCACCAAAATACCACATTTACTTCATGAGTTTAACTACTTAAAATATTCCCAGATGATTTAATGATTGTTTTTTTTTTATTTACAAAATATACAAGCTTTTTAAGAATGACGGAGAGTGGGAAACCTAAAACATCTCCAAATAAAAAAAATAACAATAATAAAATTTAAAATAAGTCCGTAAAATTCTAAATACTCCAGAGGCAGTCCTAATCATATTGCCATTAGTCAAGTCAGCATACGTGGTTCTAGATAGCTCATGATATGCCTCAACTGACAACTGGGACTAGAGCTCCCATGGTTCAGGAGTCATTGCCACTCTTCATGTAGAGTTGTTTGCAAGGTTGGTGGTACTCACAACTTCTTTGGAAGACATAGAATCAAACTCCTTCTTGGCTCTTAATCTTGACAGCCGTTACAGGATTTTTCTGTTTTCAACAAACTGCTCTTTTCAAGATAATGCAGGATCACTGTAGGTCTCTGTTCTCCAGCAGTTTTTTCACCATCGGAATATCCTGCAAAACAAAAAAGTTCATAGAGCTTGTCCTACTTGGTTCATAATCAATTTTTTTTAAAAATCTAATACATTTTCTTAAAAGCTCAATAAATTTAGGTGAGGCACGATGGCTATTTGAGAAGCCTCCACCAGAACTCAGACTGATCCTCCCATCTTGCTTTTTTGGCTGCTTATACTTTTACTTCAGCCACAAAATGAGACTGAAACCCTATCTAGAAACCAGAGCCTTAGTTAGACAAAAATCTACACCAAAACTTGGGCTCTTCCCTCTATTATTCATTTAACCAGTCGTTCAATATCGGAAACCATCACCATTTTTGCGATGTTCACGGTCTGTAACGTCATGCAGAGAGGTAAACTTCTCAAAAATGTGGTTATCTGTTATCCATGGCTGGTGACACGTTTACTGTAGGATAGGATCCTGGTGGTTAGATATTCATCCACTTTGATCTTTCCTTTGGCTAGATAGGAGATCAAAGAATCCAAATCCAATCGATCAGCTTCTATAAGTTTATCCATAATAGTTTTATTTGATTTGATTCATCAAAAAATCCAAACCTTATTTCTCCTTTTTATTTTTCTCCCCAAATAGATATTAGGAGGCGATGCTGAGAGTCAACTATGTTAAGGATAAAGAAGATTATCAATGTTTTCAAAGACTAATGTTTTCAAAGAATAATGTTTTTCTTGGTGTGGTATTTTCTGAGAATAATGCTTGTCACTCAAAGTAGAATTTCCACTTTTACTGTGAACCTTCCTTCTATGAGCCATGTATTCTGATTAGCCTAGACTCATGTATTCTAGAAATATAAAGAGTTAATCTACCTATGGGATGATATTTGATGACTTTATTCAGCATTAACTAACTCATAGATGTTTAATATTGCATAAAACAAACAAACATTTGATGGGGCTAGCGTGTCTCCACAAGCCTTCCAACTGCTTAGTTCCAACTGCTGGAGATGAAATACTTGACAAAAGAAAAAAAGCCAAAACATTTAGTGACAAAAAAGATGACTGAAAAGTGTCAGAAGAAAAAATTGCCAAAAATGGGCCAGAGAGACACATTAAGGGTATCCCAAAATAGAAAGTGCTTTAAACCCAGCAGTTATGGTTGGGTAGCAAATGACTTTTAAGACACCATAAGTGTCTTCTTAAAAGCGAACTAAAGCCAAAAATAGTAAATGAAAACAGATACTACACTTTGAAGTGTTTATTTGCAGAAAATATAGGAATAAAAACAAATTAAGCACAAGGCCATGAAAAGTGTTGGTGTCGTAAGTCATCCTTGGTCTAAAGTGATAAAAAATCTTACTCTTAACTTGAATAATTTCAGTCACCACAATACCACATTTGTACTCGGGGTTGTGCTACTTAAGACAATGCAAAATTGATTTGAAATTTTATTTATACTACAATTTAATCTTTACCAGGATGCCAAGAAAGTTTGTTTCACAACAGCATCATCAAGATTTTAAAGATTTTTATTTTATTTTATTTATCTTTTGTTTTTCATTACTTCTTTAGTGATCAGGCGATTCTATCTTAAAAAAAAAAAAAAGAGGTGGAAGGTTGATAAGGTACGTGTTTTATTAGTTTTTTTTTCGGGAAAATAGGACAAGTCAAAGCATATCGGTTGAGACAAAGATGGTTGACTGTCATGTCTCGTTTTATTCCTGTTAGGCGAGAGTTTACATTAAACACATAAAACAAAGGGACACAACTCCCATTGGTGCGGATGACTGCTAACATAACAGCCTGTAAAGACATAAAATTGCTTAGCATATTATTATATAGATTCACCGAATTAATTTTTCAAATGTTTGTTCCTAGTCTTCTGGCCAATTTGTTCCAAAATATTACAGAAAAAAAAATCCAATTCTTCTGCATATTTAAATTTTTAGTGTTTGAAATGAATTATATGCAATTTTATTCATTTGCCTCTTCTCGAAGGAAAAGTAAGACATAAGGACGGTTTTTAATGGAAGAAAAAAATCAACTGCCCAAAAAGGGGTACTTTGAAGTGGGACGAGAATAAGAATTTCCTCAGTTTATAAGGATCTCTCACTTACCGAGAACATAACAGATATGACACTTCGATCCCAGCTAAAAGGTGTTTCAGCATTAAATAACTTGCAAAGAGTTGAATAATTTATAAACCAAACTTCTTCATATCATCCAAATTGAAATCATAAAAAGAAAATTTTTGGAGAAGATTTTTGAAAAAGAACATAATGCGACAGTCGTTGTGTTCTCTCAAAATAAAAAGGCGCATATATAAAAAAAATAACAGATCAATTAGAAACAGTGTTATTAGTCATTTATGATTTAGAAACTACACCGATTTGATTTTTAAAAAATGCAAACATGATAATAATAATAAATATAGCAATGCATATACGTTAATCATAAAATGTTGGATCAAAGTCAAATATAATACAATTAAACAAAAGTCAAGTTGATATATATATCAACCAGAATTCTGCTGAAGAAATACGATGAGGACTGGGAGCTTGGGGAGATTTAGCAAGAAATCAAAAGCAAAGTGATTCAAAATGCTTAATTGTACACAAACTATAAGGTATTTTCAGCTTCTCTTCCAATTTTCGGATTTTTTAATCATGTCCAAGCGCATTTTATTTCCTTTTGGTGGATTGATTGTTGCTATTTCTTCTGATGAGTTAAGGGCAAAATAGATTCACTGATTGATATAATATTTAAGTGATTAATTTTGTGCTACAAAACAGATACTGTCAAGAATTGTAAGTGTTAACTGAATTAAAGGAATAAATTGTAAATTGGTCAACATCATGAAATTTGGAATATAGACTTTTGTCATTCATTGATTATATGCTCTGTAATTACATTGAGTTTCTTAAATAAGGATTGGTATATATAAAAAGGAAATATAAGTGAATAAATCCTATTTCCATAGAAATATATATATATATATATATATATATATATATATATATATATATATATATTTGTAGTCATCGACATAGTCCTGTTTCGTTGTATCACAACTCATCAGTGCCGCTAGACTAGCACCTCTCCAAAGCCGAGGATTGAACCTAGAACCGTCGTGTTGACAGTCAGCAGTTCTCCCACTCGACCACAGAAGCGATGCCCGCAAATTACCTGTCTGAATGTCTATTTAAACAAACATCCGTCCACCACTTTTACAGTGCTCAAACCGCCTGTTTGTAAACAAACAAACAGCGAGCTATATATATATAGTTATCAAATCTATTTTAATACAAAGCAAATTCTATATAATAAATGTGACAGTATGTGTGTCAGGTGTGCTTTATGTTATACTTACATGTGCAAATTTGATATTGTGAACATTTCAATAATAAATGATGACAACAACAATAATAATAATAAACGGTATAAACACATAGACAGTATTACTAGTAAGATACTCTGCACCGTTCATAGGTTAAACCACAGAACTGAGGTACCTTAACCAGAAGAGCACAAAGCTTCTAACTATGCAAAATACATGACACCCAAAGGATGATGTTGACCAACTCTACGTGAAAAAGAAGGATGGAGGAAGAGGACTGGTTAGTATAGAAGATTGTGTTAGACATACAAAAAAGAATTAAAAAATACATAATGCAGAACACGGATATAAAGCAGAGAAGCAAGGGATAAGACAAGACAAGAAAAATGGAAAGAGAAACAGCCACATGGACGATTCTTAAAGATGATAAAAAATGAGACTCACAAAAACATTTGGACGTAGCTACGAAAAGGGCACCTAAACAGTGAGACTGAATCATTACTAACAGTTGCACAAGATAAGGTGATTAGAATAAACTATATCAAACTAATATCGACAAGACACAACAAAACATCAAATGCAGGCTCTGTGGACAAATAGACGAAACAATAAATTACATAATAAGTGAATGCAGAAAACTAGCTCCAAAAGAATATAAGAATAGACACGACCAGGTAGGGAATGCAATACACTGAAACCTATGCAAACAACTATTTCTTGAACACTAAGACAAATGGTACAAACATAAACTGGTAGCAGTACTTGAAAACAGTAATCATAAAATCTTATAGGACATGGAGGTACAAACGGATAAAACTATCCAAGCAAAGAAGCCGGATGTCATAGTAATTAACAAGAAAGAAAATAACTGCAAAATTACAGATTTCACCGTCCCAGCATATCACAGGGTGAATATCAAAGAGAAAGAGAAGAGAAACGAATACACGGAACTGGACAGAGAGTTGAAATGAACATAAAGAATATCAAGATAGCATCAATAATCCTAGGAGTATTAGAAACAATCCCGAAAATTTTGAAAAAGAATAGGAGAAATTGGAATCAAGGCAAAGGCAGATAAAATACAAGAGATAGCAAGAATGGAAATAACTAAAATCTTAAAGAAAACCCTAGAATGTGGAAACCAACCTACATGAACTACAAATATCAATCAGCAAGTTGAATAGAAATAAAGCAAAAGCAGGATACACGCACAGTGAACTAAGAAACTTAAAAAAGAGAAAAAGGAGAAAAAAAGTAAAATGTTAATCATGTCCACCTCTAAAATAAAAGTGTAGTGTCTGCACAGACTAGTACCCACCAAATCGAGAAAGGTCAAGGAGGATGGAAAGCCCAAGGGATGAGAGCACTAACCAGACTTCTACTGAAGAAATATGATGAGGACTGGGACCTTGGGGAGATTTATTGCCACCTAAATTCCAATGAAGAGATCAATGATCATTGCCAGCAAGAAATCGAAGGCAAGCGATCATTGCAATAATTCCAATTCATTTGCAAAAGAGGTAGAGAAGTACTGGAAATCTGAGGAGATTTGTGGTCATCTAGACTCCAGGAAACACTACCAGTTGTTGTTGATGAGTACTAACTGATGACTATCTGTGTGAAAACTCCTTGTGAGTAAATAATAATAGTTGTAGTAATAATAATACTAATAATAATTGATGGATAAGTTTTGTGTTTTTTCTTATCGTTAAGTTTTGTTTCAATGATTTCAAGTAGTGAGTAAGAATTAAATTGCCAAGCGATAGTGAGCACATGAAGCCAGCTAGTATTTATAATAATTCAACTTAGTTTCACATATACTAAGATTTTTCTTATACAAACGTCAAACGTATACAAAAAAGAAGACAAAAGCCACTAAATTTTGAATTAACATTTTCATTTTTCATAGACTTATGTTTTTATTCCTCTTTGGAATAACAGCACATTACACCTATATAATTATATCTCCAATTCATTCGGGCATTAGATTCTTTTTATATAAATGTCTATTTTAAAACAATAATTTGTTATATGCAGACATTTCTATTTTTGTTATTATCTATATTTTTCTAACTTGTCGTATTTTTCAACTTTTTTTATTTCCCTTATTTTCATATCAATTCTATTTTTTCGTATGATTTTGTTACAATAATGAATGCTTTCTTGCACGCACAAATTTATTTTTATACTTAAATTTCCCTTCACATGCAACACAGTTTACCACATGACAATGATTAATCTTTCATATCATATATAAATACATATGTGTGAATATATTTATTCTTGTGCATTCTTATGTATGTGTTTATATCTAAGCTATAAAATTAAGTCAGTCGAATTTTCCATTTAGACCAGCAAAATCTAACAAATCGATATTTTATTCAGCGTAGCCAATATTTATTATTTCTAACATCAATCATGTTCATATTATTTGGATTTTCAGCTTGAATGTTATTTTCACGACGTTTCGGTCGGCCTTTTTCAGGAGTATCACTGATGTCAGATGTTACATGGACGGAAATTTTGTAAAAATAACATTCAAGATGAGAACAGTAATCTGAAAAATCCAAATGAGATGAATAATCAATCCTCATCTCAAAAATTAAGAAATATTCCATCATATTCTTAATAGGAAATTATTGCATTCCGATTTCAGTTTCTGTTGTGTCTGCACAAATACTTAACAAGAACAGGAAAGTAAAGGTATACAATAATATATTAGAAAGAAAAGTTAATACATATACATTTCCGGTAGGTGGCGTGTTGCATGTTTTACTGGATGGAGCATATAGGCGTCTTGCCTATTTGACAGTCATTGCCGGACTCTCCCGGTATTGGTGATTGATACCTTTATATATCTCACTCACCCGTCTATGTTAATTAGTGGGCGTCTCCACAACACCCCCCTCCCAAGATTTCAAGTCGTGTCGATTTCAATATCTTTTCCTCTTGGGGTGCATTATAATTGGTTCTGTAAACTTTCTTTTCCTTCCCGATCTTCTCGGTTCGGGCATGGTTTGTGGTGGTTCGATATCAAACGCTTCGTATAGTATATCAATTGGATCTTCCTTTTCATCAGGTTTGTCATGTTCGTTGTCTTTTATATGACGTTTTCTCAATTGATTTTGATGTCTTTTGTATATCTCTTTTGGACCTTTTATCATGTAGACCAAGTCGCCGATACGTTTATCTACCGTACCAAACTCCCAATATGAAAAATAATTTTTCATACATTTAAAATATACACGATCTCCAGGTTTAAACCTTTTCCGTGATGTGTGCGTAGTTTTATGGACGATTGCTTGCTTTGGTATTAATTTATCAAATGGTGATTTTATTTTTCTAGCAAACATTAATTCTGCTGGCGATAATTTTGACGGTGTATTTGAGTTCTTAGTTATCCTGTATATTTGCAGGAATTGTTGTAATGCTTTATCCGTCGGGGTCCCTATTGATTTTCTAAGTGCACGTTTTATCGTGTCTACGAACCTTTCAGCTAATCCATTTGATTAAGGGTGGAACGGTGGTGTAGTTATATGTTTTACCTGAAAAGTGTCACAAAAGTCCTTGAAAATCACGTAAGATCTTTTTCTACAAGGTTTTCGGGATAACAACTCTTTCACTATATAATAAAACATCATTGCATACGGAAAATATGCTTTGCGTTTTTTCATCATTTTCCCTTATTTTTTTTATGTCTGTGATGACATCGTCATTTTCAGCCTCCCTTTTTATATCGGTTAACGTGACTGGTAATTATTTTATTATATTCGCCACCATGTTTTGTCCTCATAATTGGAACGTATAGCTACAATTACTGACTCTTCAAGGGTTTCCTCTATTTTCGGTATAAGCCTTGATAGGCCATCCGCATGATACTAGCGGCTTGTGATCTGTTTCCAGTATAAAGTATCTCCGTACAGGTAACGGTGGAATTTCATCACCGCGAAAATGATGCTTAACCCCTCTTTTTCTATTTGAGAGTGAGCCTTTTCTGCCGGAAGTAGTGTCCTGAATTTGTTTCGACTTTTTTTTTACGTACACCGTAGGGGCTGCCCAAACGCTAGTTTCAATTTTCGATAAGCTGCCTGCTTTTTCGAATCTATCTAGCTCGCTATTTATTTTGTCTAAACCGGCGAACGGTACGTTCCGTTTTTTCTTAAACACCGGTGTTGCATCTTTTTATTTTTTTAGCTCGAATGAAGCCTTAAATTTATTGCATCTTCCTAGTCCAGTAGTAAATATTTATGGGAATTTTTTTTTTAGATCGTTTTTAATATTTTCTGGTGTTGGAGTGCAACTGGTTATTTTTCTACAAAAAGCGTTCATTGGTTTATCCCAAAGATTGAATTTTTCAATCCAGTCAATTCCCAATAAGTTCTTGCTTTCTTTAATTATGAAGATTTTCAATTTCTTTGTCGTGCCATTTTAATTAATGGGCAGGATGACCTCTCCTTCAAATGTTATTTCGTCTCCTGTCACTGTTCGTGCACCTTGACTTTTGAACAGTCGGTTTACCCAGCTTTTCCAAGTGTTGACGTTTATTAACGACAAATCAATCCAGAGTCAAGCTGAAATTTCACTTGTTTGTCGAA
Organism: Euprymna scolopes; assembly: GCF_053919585.1. Classification (NCBI taxonomy): domain Eukaryota; kingdom Metazoa; phylum Mollusca; class Cephalopoda; order Sepiida; family Sepiolidae; genus Euprymna; species Euprymna scolopes. The sequence continues at coordinate 16,211,434 of NC_136483.1, read as the reverse complement.
AATATTTACTGATACATATTTTCGTAAATTATTTTTCCCTTTGTCGTTTGTTCTCATAAGTACATTCGAAATATAATACAGTGCAAAGAAACAGTTACTCATGAAAACGAACCTCCTAAAGTAAAACCTTGAATAATTATCTAAACTCGAATGTAAAGTAATATTATGCCGACTTTACAAATTAATAATAGTTAATTATTGGATTTTAATTAATTTATAAGATGAAACTCTAATGATTTAAACTCGATAGATAACGACACTTCCACCCATTAATATGGGAGGGGAGATTATCATCAAAAGTGTCCTGAATTGTTAACTAAGCACCGGACTTACTACTTAGATATAAATAAGTCACTTGTCCCCATTCCCCCCCCCCCCCCACTTTTTTTTTTTTTTTTTTTAATGGAGAGTAGATAATACAGTGGATGTGTTATCGGCAGCTCCAGTAACTCTCGCTTCTCCTATTTTGTCATTCAGTCCTCATTCAGTCCTCATTCAATGAGTGATTTTTCTGACAAAGGGTGAAGAAAAAGCTGCTTAAAGGTCGGTAGTACTTGGTGACCAGTAGTCTGAGATGTCGGAAATTTTTCTGTCTCTGTCTGTCCTTGTGGCCATGTCACTAGTAAGGGTGCTGGAGGTAAACGTTTGTCTGGGCTGACGTTATCCGTCTGATAGTCAGGGACCCGAACCTTGGATTAACCACTAAGGAGGCTGTCCTATCAGCAGGCGCAAAGTACTGGGACTGCTGTATTGCCATTTGGTGAGTGGATCTGGACCATGCAGTAGTCTCTGGTGGGGCCTCTCGATGCCATACTAGTGGGTAATTGTTACGGCTTTACCTTTTCGTGTGCTACAAAAAAAAAAAAAAAAAAAAAATTCCCTGTCTTTTTCTCTCTTACTTTGCCTCTCTGTACTGCTCTAACCAAGTATGCCGACCTATTCCACAAATCCCCAAACCTCAACATGAAATATCTCCAGAATAAAAACTCGATTAAACCTAGAACCCCATCTTTCAACGTAGACCCCTACTACCAGGTCTCCTTCTCCAACATCAGGGGTCTACGTTCCAACCTTCCAGAGGTTGAAACCCAATTACAGGAGACGAAACCGGACATTTTATTTCTAAGTGAAACTGGAATAGGACCGACCACTACCCTAGACGAGTTCATAATTAACGAATACTCAAATTTAACAGCTAAATCTGACCCCCAAGATCGCCATGGGCATGGAATATGTGCCTACATTAAGGATGGCTTCCCGTGTGGCAGGGATATCTCTAGAGAAGATCCTAATTTACCCTATATGTGCTTCAGGGTTGCACTTGCTAACACCACTGCATTTATATTTGTCCTCTATAGGCCCCACAACAGCGGAGTTACTATCTTTAAGAGCATATCTGAGAAAATTGACCACATACTGTCTTCACATCCCTCGGCTAACATCCACATATGTGGTGATTTCAACATCCATAACGTGGAATGGCTGACCCATTCAAATAAGACAGACGATGAGGGAAGGTTTTGTCATGATTTTGCCATTGCTTATGACCTCACTCAGATTGTTCGCGAACCCACCCGTGTGCCCGATACACCCGGTCAATATGCAAGCCTCTTAGACCTTTTTCTCTCAACTTCCCCTGAGCTATGTTCATGTTCCGTTCATTCTCCTCTAGGATCCTCCGACCACTCCGTCGTATCAGTTAAGATATAAACGAAATGTAAGAAGCCCCCAGACGTACCCCTCCACCGTACTGTATACCGATACTCTATGGCTGACTGGGATAGCTTCCGTACATTCATATCTGATTTACCTCTGCACTCCATGTTTAAAAAGGATGTGTCCTCTATAGTATCAGATCTGACCGAATGGTTAATTGTAGGCATAGACCAATTCATACCATCTAAAAAATTTCAACAAAAACCTAACAGCCAGCGATGGTTCTCCCCAGAATGTGCTGCTGCTATCGCGCACAGAAATCACTTTTTCCATAGCTACCAACGTAATAGATGCACTGAAACTAAAGCTGCTTTCAGGTCTGCCAGCAACCACTGTAAAAGAGTAATAAAAAAATGCAAGAGAGCTATATGCCCAGTCTGTTAAATCCAAGGTAGCTGATCAGTGGCTTGGATCCCACCAGTTTTTGGCAAATAACAAATAAGATCCTGAACAGAAGTGTGCGTTCTATACCAACCATTATCAATGGACCAGAGGTCATCTCGTCAGCGTCCTGGTGCTACCAGATCAGGCTGCCTATTGGCTTCCTGAGACGAAATGCACCTACATCGATTTCTGTTTTTGTTTTCTATTCTCTTTTGTAAAACTTAATTATGTTCTACAAAAACAAAATAAAAACAACAGCCCCCTCCCCTTCCCCCCTCCCTTTTTCCTTCCCTACTTCCTGGTTGACCCTGTCAGCAGGGCACTAGAATACGCCGACTGCCCCCCTGCAGAGGGTAAAAGTCCCTCAACGGGGCTACCTGTTGGCCGTGGGTGGCAACCCGTGATGCCTAGGAAAAGGATCCTGGTGGCTGAGCAACCGATGCCTAGGGAAAATAAAGGTATCTGTAGCAACACTCTACTTTGGCCTTGTACTAGGCTAGATGGGCGGTTGGAGAGGCCCGATCCAACCAATCGGCTAGTCATGTCAAGCCCTAACACTTACACTGAAAATGTCAATTATAACATCTAAAAAAAAATAAATAAAAAAAAAAAACTAATCCAAAGATAATACATTTCATTACTACAAACATAGACAAACCAGTTAAGTGTTAGAAGGCGATGGCAAGGGCCAATCAATTGATGAGACAAAATCCACACAACTGCTCCCTAACTAACGTTTCTATCAAACTGGGAAAGAAGAAACTAAAGGAGGAAACAGGAAATGATGAAATAAACTCAATCAATTGAGTATATCTCTTTTGTATCCCTGGGATGAAAGGGCGAATGGGTTTCCCCCCTAACATCTCCCAATTTCGGGCTCCGAGGAGGGTGGGGAGCAAGAGAGATGAAAATCTAAACAAACTTCTATGGATATAATAAACCCAAACAAAAAACCCAGAAACCAAAAAAATACTACAAAATCGAAAAGAACCCACTCTGACGTAACCAGCTCAGACAGTGAACAAGAATATAACTATGAAATAATTGATAAAGAAAAATATCCAAGATTCATAGTAATCGAAACCTTAGAAGGAAAAAAGATCAGCGATCTATCTCCATTCTTAATTGAAAAAATTCTGTCTCAAAACAGCAACCCAAAAACAGCAAAAAAAATGAAAAATGGCAATCTACTTGTCACCGTTGACAACTATAAAGACGCAAAAAACATCTTAGAGATGGAGAAATTCCATATCTATAAATGCAAAAGTTATGCTCATGAAAGACTAAACACATCTAAAGGTGTTATAAAAAGCTATGAATTAACCTTGGCTACATCAGAAGAAACAGAAAATGCCCTAAGAAAACAGGGAGTAATCGATCACGTCCGAATAAACATAAAAAGGAATGGTCAAACCATACCTAAAAAAACCTACATACTAACTTTCAATACACCAAAAATTCCCAAAGAAATAAAAATCGGATACACAATAGAAAAAGTAGAACAATATATACCAGCCCCTCTGAGATGTTATAAGTGTCATAAATATGGACATAGCAGAGAAGCATGCAAAGGACAGAAAGTATGTGGAAAATGTGGCTTAAAAGAACCTAACCATAATGAAAGTGAATGCCCAAACGAAACGAAATGCCCAAATTGCCAAGAAAAACACCCAGCATACTCTAAAATATGCAAAATCTACACAAAAGAAAAAGAAATAGCCGAAATAAAATACAAACAAAACGTGCCCTTTCCTGAAGCAAGGAAAATAGCAAGCTCTCGAGAAAAAATAAACACTTACGCAGATATTACAAAAACTTCAAACCAAACCCAAAACCAAGACCTACTTAAACTAATCTCCGAACTCAAAAATCTAATTGAAACTTTAAAAACTAACCAAAACGAAAACAAGAAACAAATACCAGTATTTTCGAAAACTCAGCCAAATGATCTAAAACAAGTCCCAAAGAGCAAAAAAGAACCCGAACAGCAAAAACCACAAATAAATCGTGAAAGATCCAAATCACGTACAAGGACAAAAGCAGAAGATAAAAACACAATATCTGGAAAGATGGAAACAGAACGGGAAAACACAAATCCTCTTTCCAAAAACCAAAGCAAACAAAAAACAGAGACAATATTAATCGAAAATGAAAACAAATTTGAATTGATTGAAATCGAGAGTCAGAGGAAAAAATCTAGCTCCAAAAACAGAACTGACCAGGAAGAGAAAATGGAGACTGAGGAACCAAGCAGTTCAAGTAAACACAAAACAAAAAACACTCAAAACACAAATCAATAAAATAATAGATATAAAAACCTAAACAAAAACCAAACAGAAAGAAAATAAACGAACTTACCTATGGAAATGAATAAAAACATCATACAGTGGAACTGCAGAGGCATAAAACCAAACTACGAAGAAATCAAACATATAATAGCACAACATGACCCCAGCATAATCAGCCTACAGGAAACTTTTCTAAAAGAAACGGACACCATCAACTTCAAAGGATACCACATCTACAATCAAACAAACAGATCACAAGCAGATAATCGACCCACAGGTGGCACTTCAATTATAATAAAAAAACAGATACCACATATAAAATTACAACTCCAAACAAACCTACAAACAATAGCAATTAAAGTTACACTTCACCGACCAATAACTATTTGTTCAATATACATTCCACCTAAACATAAACTAAACAAAACCGAAATTGAAGATCTCATAACACAACTCCCCATACCTTTTATATTAATGGGGGACTTCAACGCCCATAACAAAATGTGGGGAAGTGAGAATATTAACCAAAATGGGAAAATCATTGAATCATTACTGGAATCACCCGAAGTAACTATATTTAACGACAAAACACACACATACCTTCACCCAGGCACAGGAACGCTATCAGCTATCGACCTAACACTATGCTCCCCCACAATATTTATGGACTTCCAATGGGAGGTACATAACGACCAGTGTGGCAGCGATCACTTCCCAATTTTTCTCAAAACCCAAGAACCTACAACAGAAGAATCAAAACCAAAATGGCGAATTTATAAAGCTAACTGGACTGAATTTAGCAAACTTTGCACAAATCTAATTAATCAAGAAATAGTTAACAAACCAGATCCTATGTTAGCTTTCACCAATACACTAAACGAAATAGCAATCAAGACAATCCCAAAATCTTCCACCAAACCACACCCAAAATCAACGCCATGGTTCACAATAGAATGTAAGCAAGCAATAACCAACAGGAAAAAAATGCTAAAACACTTCAAACAACATCCTACAAAACCCAACCTTCAAAAATACCTACAAGCACGAGCAAAAGCACGCTATATTATAAAAAAAAAAGCAAAAAAGAAACCTGGCAAAACTACATTTCCAAATTGAACAACAACACGCCATCCAAAAAAACATGGGAAATAATAAGAAAAATAACTGGAAAAAAACTTGGAACACCAATAAATAATATAAGTACACCAAATGGTAGACAAACTATAGACAAAAAAGAAATAGCAAACATAATCGCAAATGAATTCAACCAAAACTCATCATCCAACCACTACTCCCCCAAATTCCAAAAATACAAAAACAACGCAGAAAAAGAAAAACTCTATTTCACATCCAATAACAAAGAATACTATAACACCTCTTTCACTATAACAGAACTAAAAAATGCAATTCATAAAAGTAAAGATACAGCTACCGGTCCAGACGACATCCACTACCAATTTCTAAAACACATGCCAGACACATCTCTCAACATTCTCTTACAGATAATTAACAAAATATGGTGGACTAACAATTTTCCAAAACACTGGCTCGATTCCAATATCATCCCAATTCCTAAAGCAGGAAAAGATCACTCCAACCCTACCAATTATCGTCCTATCGCCTTAACAAGCTGTATATGCAAAACAACAGAAAGGATGGTCAATACAAGACTAATGTGGCATTTAGAAAAATATAACCTCATTTCTACACACCAAAGCGGATTTAGACAAAATCAAGGTACTAATGACCAACTTATTCGGCTAGAAACATATATTCGTGACGGTCTAATAAGAAACCACCACGTGGTCTCAATCTTTTTTGATATCGAAAAGGCATATGACACCACGTGGAGATATGGAATCTTGAAAGATATTCATAATATGGGAATCAGAGGAAACCTAGCAAAATTTATCCAAGAATTCCTATCCCACAGAACATTTAAAGTATGCTTAGGAAATACAACATCAGATCAACACACACAAGAAACAGGGGTACCACAGGGTAGCGTACTATCTGCCACCCTTTTTCTAATTAAAATCAACGGTATAATCGAAAATGTTAACATGGGGTTCGAAAAAACACTATTTTTTGACGACTTTTCAATAACTTGCTCATCACCAAATATGCCAACTATTGAAAGACAAATGCAACATTGCCTTAACAAAATAGATCTTTGGGTTAACCAAAATGGATTTAAAATGTCCAAAAGCAAAACCACATGTATCCACTTTTGTAGGAAACGAAAATACCACCTTGACCCACAGCTCAAACTAGATGGACAACTAATACCAGTAGTACAACACACCAAATTTCTAGGGATCATTTTAGACAACAAACTAAACTTCAAGGAGCACATTAACAAATTAAAACAAAAATGTTTAAAAGCAATAAATATCTTAAAAATAGTATCAAAACTAGATTGGGGAGCAGATCAAGCTACAATGCTCAAAATATATCGCTCACATATCAGATCCAAACTGGATTATGGTTGTGCCATATACAGCTCTACTTACAAATCCTACAAAAACAAACTACTAACAATACAGAATCAAAGTTTAAGACTTAGCCTGGGAGCCTACCGAACTTCTCCAATGGAAAGCCTTCACGTAGAAGCCCAAGAACTACCCCTGCACTTAAGATGGAAAAAACTAGCGTTACAATACGCAACAAAACTACAAACCAACCCCGAAAACCCAACATACAAAACTACCTTCAACTTACAATGTACAAACTCTTATTCAAGGAAACCAAAAAGTATACCCTCCTTTGGACACAGAATTAAAGAAATAATACATCAAATCAATGAAAACCCCGACAATATAATTACTCAGAAAACAAACGACAGACCCCCATGGACATTACACAAACCAGAAACCGACATAACACTTACTACTTACAAGAAAAACATTACAAATAATATAACAAATAGAAGCAACTTTGGAGAACTAAGAGAAAAATATGCAGAATACATAGAAATATACACCGATGGGTCTAAAACTATAAACGGAACAAGCGCAGCATGCACAGATGGACAAAAACAATATCAAATAAGACTGCCCAACGAGGCTTCAATATATACAGCCGAACTGCAGGCCATCAAAATAGCTCTCAAACACATCAAAGACATCAACGAACAAAAAGCCATAATATATACAGACTCGCTATCCTGTATCATGGCCCTTGAAGTAAAAACTAAACACCCTTTTATCACAGAAATTATACAAGAATACAATGAAATAACCGAAAAAAACAATAAAAAAATTATAATAGCCTGGATACCAAGTCATGTCGGCATTCCAGGAAATGAAAAAGCAGACAAACTGGCTAAAGAAGCCACAAACCATCAAATGGAAAAAATTAAAATACCACACACAGACCTAAAAAGAAAAATCAACGAATATATAGAAAACATGTGGCAAGAGGAATGGAACAAATGCACTGCAAACAAACTGCATGAACATCAACCAATAATTAAAAAACGAAAAACAAAAACTTTTTAAAGGAAGAAGAGAAGAAATTGTACTAAACCGAATAAGAATCGGACATACAAAATTAACTCATTCCTACCTAATCAAAGCGGAGGAAACACCAAATTGCACACTCTGCAACCAACAACTAACAATTAAACATCTACTGACAGAATGTAGAAAACACAAACACACTCGGAAGAAATATTTTAAAACAACAAACATTAGAAAAGTGTTCCAAGAAGTGAAACCCCAACAAATCATAAACTACTTAAAAGAAACAAATGTATTAAAACTCCTATAAAGTAAATAAGTAAAATTCAGTTTAGAAAAACAAATCTCTTACAACTAAAACAATTTTTCGGAAAACCTAAAACATCTTGCTTCAAAAGATAAACTTTTTCAAGAAACTTTAAAAAAAAAAAAAAATTTTTACAAGAAACTGAAAATCTATTATACCAACAAAACTTTTTTGGCATTAAATGACTCTTAGAGGTTGAAATGCCGTTAAACAAATACACTCACTCACTCACTCACTCGTCAGCGTCAGACAAGGCCAAACTATTTGCAAAGAATTTTGCAGCTAATTCTACCCTATGCGACGAAGGCCATCAACTCCCCATATTTCCTCCTATAACACAGAACAAGCTAGGTAACATACAAATATCCGTGCATGAGGTCGCCAAGCTAATAAAGAACCTAGATTCCAGTAAAGCAACTGGCCCTGATGGCATCCCAATTATAGTGTTAAAAAAGCTTCAACCAGAACTTGCCCCATACTTACGAAACTATTTAAGCGCTGCCTTAAGGAGAAGTGCTTTCCGACTCCCTGGAAGACCTCTTCAGTTTGCCCTATATTTAAGAATTCAGGTGATAAGTCATCTCCCTCTCAATACAGACCTATAAGTCTCCTGTGTGTTATGAGTAAGTTGATGGAATCCATATTAAATAGAGAAATAGTCAACCACCTCAGCAGAAATAACCTTCTTAGTGACACACAATATGGTTTCCGCTCTGCAAGATCTACCGCAGATGTGCTTACGGTTATATCCCACAGGATAAGTGAATCTCTTGACAAAGGCTTCCTTTCTAGGGCAATTGCTCTTGACATATCAAAGGCCTTTGACAAGGTATGGCATAAGGGTCTACTTCACAAGATTTTCAGCTACGGTATAACTGGAAATGTTTTCTCAATCATTAAATCATTTCTCTCCGATAGGCTCATAAGAGTAGTGGTAGATGGACAAAAATCGGAGGCCTGCAATATAAATGCTGGAGTCCCCCAGGGGTCAATCCTGGGCCCAACTCTCTTCCTGATCTACATCAATGACCTCCCTAAACACATACTTAAATCATTCGTTGACATCTATGCTGATGACACAACCATCTACGGCAACACATCAAAGGCTGTAAATGACAAAGTTCTCTCTGATTCTCTCTCCTCTGATCTCGAGCGCGTGGTTCAGTGGGGGAAGATGTGGCTGGTTACCTTTAATGCATCCAAAACCAAACTCCTATCCTTACAGCATCAACGCTCTGATCCCCAGCTGGCATCAATTGTGATGGATGGCTCTCGTCTGGGTGAGGCTCCGTGTTTTGACAAGCTTCTGGGTTTGACCTTTACTCCTGATCTGAAATGGAACACGTACATCAAGTCTGTTGCCGGGGTCGCTGGAAAGATGGTGGGATCCTTCTACTGCTCCAGAAGATATCTCACTACTGATGCAATTCTCTATCTATATAAAAGCCAAGTACGTCCAAGGATGGAATACTGTTGCCATATCTGGGCAGGAGCTGCTAAAAACAGCCTATCCTGCCTTGACAGAGTACAAAATAGACTTTGTGGCTTAGTGGGGGATGCCCTTTTCTATACCCTGCAACCTCTCTCCCACAGAAGAGACGTTGCGAGCCTGTCCTTGTTTTATCGTTATTTCCATGGCAGATGCTCGTCTGAACTCCAATCTCTGGTCCCCCCTCGCCAATCTTTCACGAAAAACACCCGTCTAGCTGAATCCACTGAAAAATTTCCCCCACTCTATATCTGTGCCTAAATCAAAACGCGGATTCCATGAACAAAGCTTCTTTCTTAGAACTGCACGCCTGTGGAACTCTGTTCCGTCTGCCTGCTTCCCTCCGGACTACAACTTGGATGTCTTTAAGTCCAATGTTAACAAATTCCTAATGAACCGCCCCCTTAAGTAAACACCTCATCAAATCTCCACACTAACGTAATGTACTTGCAATAACCCTTATCCCTGAGTGGCTTCCAGGCCTTGATAAGTGGTGATCACTGGGTAAAAAAAAAAAAAAGAACACTCTTATGTCCAACTTTATCGCAATTGTAGCACCTGATATTTTTGTAAGGACAATCCTTTTCCAAATGTTTTTCATCACATCTTCTGCAATTATTACCTGATACTGTCTTTTTATGATTCCTTTGATTATTATCGTAATTTCGTTTTCTGCAGTTATTATCATTTGAGTATTTTTTTGAATTTTGACTAGTCTCAAAATTTCTTTGTCCTGAGTTTCTAACAGGTTTTTTAATCTTCCTAATGTACGCCACTCTGCTTCTTCTATATCCCTGGAATCTTTTTTTAGTGATACTACCCTTTGGGAATCTTCTGCTAATTTCTGCAATGTCAGGCCTTGTTCTGTCTCTAATTTTGAGAGAACGCGTCTTCGGATCTCTGAATTTTTTGTGGATACTAGACCCTGTGCAAAGATTAAGCATTTGAAATCGTCCACCGTGAGTTCCGATAATTTGAAGTTGTCGCAGTTTTTATTTACTACTGACGCGTATGTCAGGTAGTCCTGCTCATCAGTTTTCTTAAGATTCATACATGACCATCTCTTGTGGAAAAGAGACATGTTCGGTCCGAATAACTCCTTAAGAAGCTTTACGGTCTCAGCGAAATCTAACTGATTCGTTCTCCTTGGCAATATGAAATCAACAAATTTGCAATATTCACTGGTACCAGGCTATCGAAGTAATAAACTTACTTTCTTTCCATTTGACCAGTTTTTGCAGTCTGTTTCGAAAATATCTTCATACCTCTTGAAGTATGCATCAAATGTTTTATCCTCTTCCGGTTCGTATGTGACCACATCTATGCTGTTAACAATTGTTGTGTTGGAGAAGGTTGTATTATTTTCTTGTTTGGAAGTAGTTGTTAATCTTTCTCATAGTTCTTTCTGTTCAAGTTGCATCTGTGCGAACCTTTTTTCCTGCCTTTCTATGCATTTTATGAGTCGTTCATTTTGTCTTTCGTTTCTTTCTGCATGTAGCGCTTGCTGTTCTTTTTGTAAGCTCTGCTGATTTTGCATGAACTGTGTCATTATTTTAGCTAATTCCTCCATCTTGTTTTTTTTTTTATTTCAAAGATTAAAAACATCAGTCTATTTTACTAATTCACCTTTTACAATAACTACGAACAACCGTTTTTTAGGTTCGCTTTTTTTTTCTTTTTTTTTTTTTGTCAACCGAATTCTATCGATATATTATTTTTTGCGTTGAACCTTTCTTTTTCCCTTTTCTATTGCGGGATAACAAAAAATGTATTTTATTTTTTTCTCTTAATCCGTAAAGTTTTGATTATGTACAAGAAAAAAAAATCCTTTCTTGGTACAGCCGAAAAAAAAATCACTTTTCTCCTTCAAAACAATTTGCATAATTTAGTTCACGGTGTACTAGCGAAACCACCTTTTTTTTTTTTTTTTTTTCTTTGACTTTCGTAGTCTTTCTCGAGTATGTATTTTTAGTACACCACTGTTGAGTTTAGTAGTGGATTTTCCCGCGTAAGTCTTTTTTCAAATTCTCGAGGCCACTGTTGTGTTTAATAGTGGATTTTATCCTGCGTAAGTCTTTTTTCGAATTCTTGACGCCACTGTTGTTTTTAATAGTGGATTTTATCCCGCGTAAGTCTTTTTTCGAATTCCCGTCGCCACTGTTGTGTCTGCACAAATACTTAACAAGAACACGAAAGTAAAGGTATACAATAATATATTAGGAAGAAAAGTTATATACATATTTACATGTCTTCAGATATACTTCAGTTGGAGATATTCTGGCAGGTGGCGCGTTGCAGGTCTTACTGGAGGCAACATAGGCGTCTTGCCTATTTGACGGTCGTTGCCGGACTTTCCCGATATTGGTGATTGATACCTTTATATATCTCACTCACCCGCCTATGTTAATTAGTGGGCGTCTCCACAACAGTTTTTTTTTTTTTTTTTTTCAGAAGAAATATCTGCTTAGGATTGTTTTCACAATGGAAACAGTTTTTAAGCTAATCGTAGCAGACTCTGGTGTTTAGATTATATAAAAATAAATAACATTGATCCATTTTTCACAGCTAATGATAAGATTGAATTTTAAACTATTTTTTGTTGCTACGTAGTTCATCTTTAGTATATTAGTAGATTTTATAAATAAAAGCGAAGCCGGGCTGAAGTGGTAGTAAGATGTGTGTGTGTATATATATATATATATATATATATATATATATATATATATATATATATATATATATATATATGTGTGTGTGTGCTTAGTTTTCACATGAGTTACCTTTTGCTTCTCTTACATCAACGAAATACATCTCGTACGAAAAAAAAATTCTTATAAAAATGTTTCCTTGTACAAAAAAAATATACAACATAAAAAATCCTAAATTGTTAAATGTGTAAAGACATGTTGTCGGTTTGTTACTTTCATATAAACATTTTACATTTTCACGCTGTATTTCATATGCAATTCTTTTTAATCATGCAATATTATACTAGCAAGAACATTCATACCGGAATACCATTAGGCATTTTAATAAGTGCATGGGAAGAGTTTTAAAATGATAGAATTTTTTTGTTCAGATTGTAGATACATTTTTTTTATTATATTTATTGTTGTATATAAAATCAAATGTCAAACATTTGTTCAGTAGAGAAAGATTTTTTTTTACAATTTTCAGAAACTATGCATCAAGTTAAATTGTGCAGACGTTTTTTGTTTTATTTATTTTATTGAGATTTCGATAACAATGTTTGTTTGTATGTTTAGCTTTAGGTTTTGTTTTACTTTAATGGCGAGGTAAGTAGTGACATCTGATAAATCACTTCTTCTTCTTCTTCTTCTTCTTCTTCTTCTTCTTCTTCTTCTTCTTCTACACTTTTAGTGTACATTCGCTTGATTTCAAAACAATTCCCTTATTGTGCCAGGCTTAGATGTCTCTAATGATGACTTCCCACCAGGTCAGGTTGATCGAAACGCTTTGCCCTTTCAGGTCGTAACAGATCTTTTACAGATCAAATTTTGCAGGGACGTTTGAAAACAAAACAAAAAAGCCATGGACCGTTTAACCTGGTTTTCTAGTTGAGCCCAACAATGCTTTCACAGGCAATTATAAAATGACGTAAACGTTACACCCTAACCCTAACCCGAAAACAATCAACAATTAATGCAGATTGTTCCATTATTTTTACATTTTTCGAACTGTTATTCTCATCAATATTTTCGTGTTGACAGCATTTCAAACAATGCAAGCAATTTGTAACATACATTTACCTATTACAAGAGATTTCGTGGCTTAGTGAGGGATACCCTTTTCTCTTCCCTTTGTCTTTGTTTTATCGTTATTTCCATGGCAAGTGTTCGCCCGAGCTCCAATCTCTGGTCCCCCCCCCTCGCCAAATCTTTCGCGAAAAACACCCGTCTAGCTGAAACCACTGTCAGTAATTTTCCCCACTCTTTATCTGTGCCTAAATCAAAACAGATTCCATGAACAAAGCTTCTTTCTTAGAAGTGCGCGACTGTGGAACTCTCTTCCGTTTGCCTGTTTCCCACCTGACTACAACTTGTCTTCAAGTCCAACATAAACAAATTCCTGATGAATCACCCCCTTAAGTAAGACACTTTATCAAATCTCCAATACTAACGATTACTAGAATATTATCCCAATGATTACTGTACACGCAATAACCCTTATCCCCAAGTAGCTTCCGGGCCTTGATAAGTGGTGACCCCCATGTAAAAAAAAAAAAAAAGAAAATGCTATCTTTTCTTTTTTAACTAAACGTTTCACAGCATCATTTCATAAAAACTCATCGTTTAATTTTTGTAACGGGGTCATTACAGTTCAAACATTTCTCGGAGCCCCCACATCGTCTGGTACCGTCGAAAAAGAACAACCAAATAAAAATAAATAAACCTGACTCGACTTTTTTCTTCTGTTTTAGCAAAAGGTATTTATTAAGATTACTTTGCAAACAATGCCTGCTTTTTTTTGTTGTTTTTTCTAACTGTACATTTCGTCTGTCATGAGATTAAAAAAACCTTGCCGTCTTGACACCAGCTTTTTTTTTTTTACAAGGTGATCACCACTTATCAAGGCCCGGAAGCCACTCAGGGATAAGGGTTATTGCATTTACAGTACGTTAGTTTGGGGGTTTAATAAAAATGTCTACTTAAAGGGGCGGTTCATCAGGAATTTGTTTACGTTGGACTTGAAGACATCCAGGTTGTAGTCAGGTGGGAAGCAAGCAGACGGAACAGAGTTCCACAGGCGTGCACTTCTAAGAAAGAAGCTTTGTTCATGGAATCTACGTTTTGATTTAGGCACAGATAAAGGGTAGGGAAAATTTTTGACAGTGGTTTCAGCTAGACGGGTGTTTTTTGTAGAAGATTTGCGAGAGGGACTAGAGATTTAAGGTGCGTGATGACTGTGGTACTCTGGGCCGACTGATCAGCAGAAATGTATTGCCAAATGTTGCCTTGAAATGACGGCATATCTGATATTTTTATGAACGCTTTCCAATCAATTCTGAATTTTTGGAATTGTTGTGGAAATCAGTTCGAGATGGAGCAGTTTGGATGCTGTAGTATATAGCTTGCTTAAGGATAGATGAGGCTTCTTTCATTGATGTTATCCTCTAGCTATTTTAACTTGCCTCAACCAATCATTTGAACGTTCTTTCTTGTCAGCTTCTAACTTACAATTCGGACAGCATAGGTTTTAATTGAGATGACAAAGTACCCTGCCCTGACAAGGCAATGTTCTCAATTTTACTGATCCATGCATCATGTTTGTAGCACCATATTGACTTTTAGTAGTCAGAGATCAATTGTTTGACCAGTTGAGATATAAATTAAACTGAAAAGAACACTAGAAAGCCGGTTTATAAGAAGGCAGAGTGTTCCATTATGCTAAGATGGACAAGTCCATTCTCTGGGTTCTGATTGACTGCTAGTCCATGAGTTGATAATCTATTAGAAAAAATCTTGTTTTAATTAAGCAATATTTACATATCAATTATTAGAGATTTTTATAACTGTAAAAGTCAATTTGATTTTACTGGTTGTATAAGTGGAAGTGGATTTGTGCAGAAGTATTAGTATCATAATATTGAAAAAATGGATAAAATTTTTTTAGTTTATTAGGTGTAGAATAATTACAGTAGTAGTGTGATTTGGCAGGAGAAGGCCAAGGAAAGAGGGATAACTAAAGACTTAGTTAAGAATAAATTAGCTTGCAAATTTGTTTCTATAGCTTACGTGCTATAGAAACAAATTTGCAAGCTAACAGATGTTAAACTGATGATGATGATGGTGATGATGAGGAAGATAAGATGTATGAAAGGGAACTGACCAGTAAATGAATGGACGGAACACATGCATATAACATGCATGGGGGGGGGGGTCCAAAGTAATGCCTCCTATTTTTTAATTCCGTCCAAATCGATCAGAGGGGATTGCAAATTGCATTGTTATAATGACTGAACTTATGCATTCATGACCTCGGAGTTTCATCTCTCTGTCACAGATATTGACAGTGTGAGGCTCTAAAAAAGTAACCCCAGTCATAGACGTGCATCAGAAACAAAAATGCGTCATTGAATTCCTGGCAAAAGTGCATTGAGAATGGTGGTGACTATGTAGAAAATTAAATTATGAAGCAGAAAAGGTCGCTCGTTTTAATGGTACCACCCCTGTTTTGGTAGTTCTTCAACTTTTTTAGTTTAAAGATAGTAAGCTTTAATTTTGGAACAACTCTCATATCTACAAATTAAATAAAAGCATTCTACTCGTTATTGCATGTTTTGCATAGTTTACTCTTTGTATTTTTAAATAAGTTTATTTGAAAACTAATGAACCGAAGATAGATTTAACCAGCTTCCTCCAAAGGAGGAAGTTTCATGGGAGTATCAAAGTCAGTCGCATATATATTCCTGTTAGGAGAGAATGGTGGTGACTTGTAGAAAAATAAATTCTGGAGCACAAAAGATCACCCGTGTTAATATTACTACTCCTGTCTTCACAGCTCTTCAACTTTTTGAGTTAAAAAAAAAATAGAGCTTTACTTTTTGAACGATCCTTTTAATAGATTTCATATAAACTGAAAATATTCAAATAATCAGATTAGGCTGTTATGAATTAATAGAATTTCAAACATTTATTGATCACATTCTCTGCGGTTTGCTAATTAGCATATTATGCTCTTAATTTAATAGCTTAATAGAATATCCTAACGATTAGCAAAGAGCTTTAACACCAAATTAATATGACATTAATCGATTAGGATGTAATAACTATGTAACCTTTTCTCTTTTTATTCAATCTTAATAAGTAGACATTAGTAAAAGAATTGTAAATTCATAGTAGCCCATTATTCCTATTTACAATGCCTCCCCACGGGACAGTTAGACACCAGGGTCGTTTTTTAATGTGGAGAAAAGGAACAAAATAAAAATTGTCTCAGTCGTGAAGGATTTCTCCTCCACTGACAGAGAACAAGAAATTGAAGTGTAGATCTGAAGAACAGATGCTACACTTTGATCTTGACCTAAAGGCCAGCCAAGTAGTAGCCCATTATTTGGTGCTATAATTTCTCTCCAGTTAAAAAAGTGATTTGTTTTAAAAACAAGAATAAGGTTTATTAATAAGATTACAAATAATGTTTTAGTTTATCTATTTTAAAAGAAAGTCAACCATTTTTCACCCATTTATGCTCGACTCTTTGGACTTTCTTTTTTAATTTAATTTAATTTAATATATATATTTTTTGTGTGTTATCATCAAATTGTTATAAAGATTTAACAAACAAAAATTAAGACTTATTTTATTGAAGTAAAACCTAATTAACTCAAATTATTTTGAAAACTACTAAATAGATGGCAGTCTGTTGGTATAAGGTCTGGTGAATATGATGGAGGATGAATTATTTCTCAGAAAATTTTGTGTTTTTTGTATGGTGTGAGGTTTAACGTTATTCTGATGATGGATGGTGCTAGTGGGTGTTAATATTTATTAGCATGACCTGTGGAAATTCCATAGCTGACTCATTCATATGTAATATATTAATGTTGGCATTCTATGGATGTTCAGCGTAAATGGAGACGCCCTGATATTATTGTAGCTCTTTTGTTAAAACTGCAAAAGTATTTATCTAAGCTAGCAGGGACACCCGGCATAGCCTGGTCATAAAATATGTTTAAATATATTTTAATTTATGCAGATTTCGTATATATTATTATAGAGTCAATTTTCTATCGATTTTTATATAGTATAAAGTTGTGCATCAGTTTAAACCGAAACCAAGACTTATGGAGAGAAAAAAAATTATATATAACTTGAGTTCCTTCAGTAATAATCAAAACCGAAACCAAAATTTATGAAGAATTCTTGGTAAAATTATTTATTACAAGAACTATGTCATAGCAATTAAACGCCAGTCACTCGGAAAGAAAAAAGATGTAAGCGTGATACACAAAATAACGCACACGCTATCGTATTAATGTATAGATTTCAAAAGAAGTATAAAATGAGTTTAGGTGGAGGGGGATCCAGCCAATCCTGTGAGTGTGCCATCAAAAAACTTGTGATAGTGATAAATAGGGAATGTAGACAAATAATCATGTTAAGGTGGTTCATCACTACTACTACTACTACTACTAATAATAATAATAATAATAATAGCCTTTGATGAATATGTTGTGTTTCTCTAATGCTCAACCGATCCAAGTTCGAATCCAGTTCGTTCCACAAAATCATTTTCACTTAGGATGTTGGCAACCTTCACATGGTCTCTCCCGTAACTTTCTAGAAAGAATTCTGGAATTCTGACTAGAAAAATATCGGTGAAACCGATGCCAACAATAGCATCTTCGGATCGTGATGATCTTAAGTATTATTCTCACAACAACTGATGTAACCTATTACTTTCGTCAAGTGTATCTTGTCGAATTCGGGAATCTTTCTGTCAAATTCTTTATTTAACCCATTGGTGTAGCTTGCTCTTGTTCTGTGCACCATGACTCATGGCCTAACGGATAAAGTACAAAGTAAAATTTTAATTCTAAGTGATCCTCTTCTGAAAGTTGACAGTTCAGTCCTTAGTGTAGGCGATACTAAGAATACAATTGTGAATTACATAAGACTTCCACCCTATCATGACTGATTGAACAAGAGCAAGCTACCGCATGGATTGAATAAAACGTTCCGTTTGACATTCTTTACAAATTCCCAAGTTTAACAGAAATATATTCGAGTTCAACAAGAGACACCTGAACACGGTTGGAGGTTACATTGATATGTGATAATAACATTAAAGATGAGAACAATAGTAAGAATAATTCAAATCATACGAATCATTTCAAAAAATCAGAAACAACTTACGTTGTGAAAAAAGACAAAAAACACTCCAGATGAGAACAATAGTTTGAATAATCAAAATAATACGAATTATCAATCCTCATCTAAAAAATTCAGCAACAAAATGCACTGAATTTTTAGCTAGAAAAACACCGATTTTACTTACGGTGCAAAATCTGTGTAAACACCGGGATAAAAAAAAAAATAGATAAAATATTTTAAACTTAAAACAAATTCAGAAAAACAACAACAAAAAATCTTATTTGCTTTTATTTTATTTGTTATTTATTATTATATTAACCAAACCAGAAGTTTAACATCAAACTGTAACGAGATTAACTTAATTTATTTTCAAAAATAAAAAAGACTCAAAGGAAAAGGAATGAAAAAATAAACAAATGCAGAATAAATACAAAGAAAATTTAAAATAAGAAAATCAAGAAAAAAACATGACCAACTAAAATGACAGAACTTCAAAATTTTTATTTCTTTTCGTTTTTGCATTTTTCTTTCTCCTTTCATTCGATTGCAACATGTGAGTATTTAATTAGTAAAAAGCAATCTAAAGAAATAAAAGCCAAATTCTTTTTTAAGAGAAAAACCAAAGCATTTTGCAATCTTATATCTTAGTCTTGCCAATTAATGGCAGAATCAAGTGATTGAAAATAAGTGATTTTTTTATAGCAACGATAAAATGAGTAGATGATTTTGAGCCAGCAATCAAAGATCTGATGAGCAAAAGTTCTAATGATGAGTTCGAATGACAAAAAAAAACATTTCGACTTAAAATCTATTTATTATAACACATGTAATCTGAAAAGAAAGATATTTGAAATGTGTACAAATGCTACATGAAGCGTAATTTTCACAGAATAGTCCAACGGTAGGTGTGTCAGAAATTTCGTGAAAATAGTGAATAATTCCACCCATCTTTCCAAGCTTATAACTCCTCGAAAAATGTAATTCAAGCCCTAATTTTTTTTCAATTAAAGGAGCAAGGACCAAGGTTTCATTTAAAAAAAAAAGAAAAAAGAAAACGTGTTTTTTTTAAAAAAAAAGGTTTTAAACTTCGGACTTTACAGGTAAATTTCTAAAAACAGTTCTTTTTTTTTTTGTTTTGTTTTAAATTTGAATATATTATTTATTGACCTTTTCTCCTCAATTTGTGATATATAAGACTTTGGTACATAAATTAATTATTTACTTTTTAATAGACATTTCAAAATGGGAGGCGTGAATTATTCGACCCCCTGTCTTTCCAAGCTTATAACTCCTCGAAAAATGTAATTCAAGCCCCAATTTTTTTCAATTAAAGGAGCAAAGACCAAGATTCCTTTTTTTTTTTAAAAAAAAAAAGAAAAAACAAATAACGTGGTTTAAAAAAAAAGGTTTTAAACTTCAAACTTTACAGGTAAAATTCTAAAAAAACTACGTTTTTTTTTGTTTTAAATTTGAATATATTATTTATTGACCTTTTCTCTTCAATTTGTGAGTAAATTAATTATTTACTTTTTAATAGAAACTTGAAAATGGGGGGGGGCGTGAATTTAAAAAAAACGTTTGTCTAAAATATTATATTCAGTTTATTGAAAAGAACATAAAATTTCACATTGACCCTGAAAATATCGTAAAAATAGAATCAATAGAAAATTTTGATAGATTTTTAAAGTTTAAAAATTGAAAAATATTGAGTTCGGAAAATTCATTACTGCTTTTTAAAAAAAAAAATTTCTATTACTTTTAAAACAACTTTAATAGTTTATTAAAGAAAATAAATAACCCATTTTTAACAGAGAAATTACGAGATTTTTATATTTTATTCGCAGTTTCGTGTTAGGGGTGTCAAAAATTCCTACAAAAATTCTGATACACCTAGTCCAACGGGGTGCCACCATGTTTTTTCTTTTTTTTTTTTTTGATCGTTTGATCGTTAAAGATGAAAGAGTATTAAAGGACCTTTCTTTCCTATTACTACGTAATACTAAATTGATTTTAACTCCAACGTTCTTAATGATATATATATATTTACACAGACATCACCACATTATCAAGGCCAAGAGGCCACTCAAGGATAAAGGTTCAAGAGTTTACAGTAGAAATTGGAAAATATAGTAATGGAAATTCGGTAAATTTGTTAACTTAAGTGGAACGGTTCATCAAGAATTTGTTTACGTTAAACTTGAAGACAATCATATTGTAGTCAGCCGGAAAGCAGGAAAACGGAAGACAATTCCACAGGCGTGCAGTTCTAAGAAAGAAGCTTTGTTCATGAAATCTACGTTTAGGTTTAGGCACAGATAAAGAGTGGGGGGGATATTGATAGTGTTTACAGCTAGACGAGTGTTTCTTGTGAAAGTTTGGCGAGAGGGGGACCATAGACTGAAGCTCAGTCGAACACTTTCCATGAAAATAACGATACATCAGAGACAAACTCGCAACATCTCTTCTGTGAGATAGAGGTTGCAGGGAAGAGAAAAGGGTATCTCCTACGAGGTTTGTTTAAGAAACTGTTTAACCCTTGAAACTCATTTATCAAGAAACCGGATGTTATCAGATCTGGCAATTTCTGATGAGTAAAAATCTGGAGATCGTGTTATACTCTCGAACACGTGAACTATGTTGGGTAAGCTATTTCTTTCCGTTTTTACGTCAGTCTTTTCTTCAATTTTTCCCTTCTAAAAACTCTGTTTAAATAAATGTGGGAGTGGGAACTATTGTGGCGTGGCTCCTATCACATGATTTCAGGTCACTCGGAGATATAAAACAAGTTGCACGGAGCATAGAGAGCACATATTTCATTAACATGGACTAGTAGCTAACACCTACGAGTTGTAAATATGTCTTGTTCGTGTTCCACTACTTAATAAAGTAGGTATTTTTTCTGCCTTATCATTCTTTTTTGTGCGATATAACAGACTATAACTATGGCCGTATAAAGAGATCACATGATCAATTAAAATTAATAAGTTCACCAAACATTTCTGGGAATCGATTGGTTTAAATAAAAGCAACAAGCCCGTTAAACAATTTCAGGGTTACAAACATATGACACAGAGGCCAGATATGAAATAACCAACATAACAGATTGGAACAATCCCTGTTACAATGATCTCTCTCTCTCTCTCTCTCTCTCTCTCTCTCTCTCTCTCTCTCTCTCTCTCTCTCTCTCAACGCCTACAAATAATAATAATCTGTAACAACTTAATAAAGCAAGATGTCACATTTGAATTCTAGTGATTCGTGTTGTCTTCTTTCACTAATACGCTATTCTTTCTATCTAATCTATAAACAGGTTCTGTAGTTTGACGGTAATAAGGTATAACTGCGATTCCTAGGATTCCAAATATTTCGACTTTGAATCCTAATTTTTAGTCTTCCAATATTTAGCCTGCTGATTCATCAAAGATTAAATAATCCGACTCTGACCCTTAGCATTCTTAGGAATCTAGCACTAACTCTTTACAAAATCTCTTACTTAAGTCTCCATTGTGGATTCTGGTGGCACTAGCCTAAGATCACGGCATTGACGTGGAAATGTGAGGCGGCTAGTCATCCTTGCCACTCACCACAGTTTGTATATCATACATAAAGGGTTTGTCGGGAAAAACTTCCAAGAATATGACATCAGAGCAGTATTAAGAAGCGATTCTACTCCTCACAAACATCTTGTGCAAGTTAAGTCTTTTACAAAAAAAATCATGACTAAGAACATTTTTTTTTACATGGCATAACCACTTATCAAGGCCCAAAGACCACTCGAGGATAAGGGTTAAGAGTGTACAGTAGTCAGTTAGACAATAAATTAATCGTTAGTAATGGAAATTCGGTAAATTTGTTAACAAGTGAAACGGCTCATAAAGAACTTGTTTGCGTTGGACTTGAAGACAATCAGATTGTATTCAGCTGGAAAGCAGGAAAACAGAAAACAGTTCCACAGGCATGCACTTCTAAGAAAGAAGCTTTGTTCATGGAATCTACGTTTAGATTTAGGCACAGATAAAGAGTGGGGGTGAACTGTGCACATGAGATCCCAGGTAAATGTGGAAAACTATACAAAGGTAAGACATGTTACCCACTAAAAGCAAGATTAAAAGAACATCAAAAATCTGTAAACGTGGGAAGATTGAAAAGTCGGGTATGGCTGAATATATATGGAAGGAAAAGAGAAACAATCTACCGTTATGGAATGAAGTAAAAATTATAGACAGAGAAAAACCGTGAAGAGTTAGATGACTCACAGAAGCAGCACAAATGATGTTACTAAATAAACATAGTATAGAATTTAATACGATATGGAAATTGTTAATTATAAACAATAGATAATATATACAGTAATAATATATGGAAATTGTTAATTATAAATAATAGATAATATATACTGTAATAATATATATGGAAATTATTAATTATAAACAATAGATAATATATACAGTAATAATATATATGGAAATTGTTAATTATGAATAATAGATAATATATACAGCAATAATATATATGGAAATTGTTAATTATGAATAATAGATTATATATAGAGTAGTAATATATATGGAAATTGTTAATTATAAATAATAGATAATATATACAGTAATAATATATATGGAAATTGTTAATTATAAATAATAGATAATATATAGAGTAGTAATATATATGGAAATTGTTAATTATAAACAATAGATAATATATACATAAATAATATTTATGGAAATTATTAATTATAAATAATAGATAATATATACAGTAATAATATATAGGAAAATTGTTAATTATAAATAGTAGATAATATATACAGCAATAATATATATGGAAATTGTTAATTATAAACAATAGATAATATATACATAAATAATATTTATGGAAATTGTTAATTATAAATAATAGATAATATATACAGTAACAATATATAGGAAAATTGTTAATTATAAATAGTAGATAATATATACATAAATAATATATATGGAAATTGTTAATTATAAACAATAGATAATATATACATAAATAATATACATGGAAATTGTTAATTATAAACAATAGATAATATATACAGTAATAAATACTAATATTTACATCTAAAAATAAAATAGGTGTAAGCCACCTAAAATTTGTACTAGAATTCTTAGCAACGACCCGTGGTGCAGTGGTTGGAAAAATTCAGTTGTAAAGTGACATTATACTGAGGGTTGAAGGTTCAATCCTCAGTGTGAGCAACTGAAAAATACAATTGCAAATTATTTAGGACTTCTATCTAGTTATGGCTGATGGAACGAGAGCATGCTACGCCTGTGAAGTAAAGAAAGTTTCCATTCGAAATTCCGTTTAGATATCTGAGTTCAACAAGATACACATAAAGAACCGTTGACCGAAATGTGTAAAATAACACTCAAGATGGGAACAGTAGTCTGAAGAATCCAAATAATAGAAGCCCTTATTCATTTCACCCAAAAATCTTGAATGTTAAGGGTAAGATTCGATTCGATGTGAATTTAATTCTAAATATCAAGTTTTAGTTCTTTACCAAAAATGGCCATCTCTCTTATTTTTAATTTCGACTTTCAAAGAATTATTATAAGAATTTTTTTCTTTAAACATTAATTCAATTTAAAACCAAATTTTGTGTAAGGTTTTAAAAATATGTGCGTCTGTTTCTAATTTACTCCTCTCTTCCCTAAATCGAGACTAATAAATAAGGCTGTCTAGACATGTTGCTGAAAATCAAACATTGTAGCATGCGGTTCTGACAATAATTATGCAATGAACTCAAACAATAAATTTTTAGAGAACAAAGAGTTTATCCAGCTTGTATCCTTATCTCATTACAATTAATTACATCAGGTTGTGATCATCTGAAAATAACAATTTTCACAGAGATGGTCAATTAGAAAATCCCGCCACATTAACATATCATTTAATTAGACCATATTTTTCATGTCTTTCAGTCTTGATTGGTTAGGTCTACTCTACATCATATTAAAAGTTGGACAACATTTGAGCATGGGAAAGTTTTAAATTTCGAAGTTGAACATTCTCAACTTACAAGTCATTTTCCATTACGTTTTAAAATACTAACTGAAAACATAAGTAAAAATGCAAGATTTATTTGTTTATCATGAAAACTGACCGAATTAGTGTTTGAAAACGTAATGGAAAAAGTCGAAAATGTTCAACTTTGAAATGTGAAACTTTCCCATACTCAAATCTTGTCCAATTGTTGGTATGATATAGAGCGAACTAAAACCATAAAAAACACTAAAAAAAAAATGTGGCAATTTTTTGTGTCAGTTAGTGCATGACTCTTCTATGATCTTTTCTCTGCAGCACGTCTTGTCTGATCGCTAATATGTACCAGCTAACATGTTCACTAGTCAAATTACCCACTCAGATAATTAACAAAACATTATACTAATAATTTGTGAATAAAGAAAGTGATTTCAACAAGGCAGAAATTTTTGCACTTAATAGAATAATGTAAAAATAAAAATGGACGCTGAATCGTGAGATTTATCGCAAATAGTTATGCCGATTCTTGGGAAGAATAACTTAAAATTTGAAACTTGGGAATTGTTTTTTTTACCTTTTAGAAAAAATATATTAGTAACTAGCAGGATGACCTTAGGATTCCTTAGGATTGAATAAGTATCAACACTTTTCCAATACTTTTATTGTCATCAAAATCTATGAAATTGCCAATTTTTCATTCAATTCGATTGATTGTCTGCTCTAGTTGGGGACCCATCACGGTGCATCAGGAGAAAACTTCACATGCTTCTCCTAAGTAACTTAGTCCATAATACATTGTAGTTTGCATTGCACTGTAAGGAATCAACTATTGATTTTTATTTTTTTTTTTTTTCATCTAATGGCTTGAATTAAAGTTTAAAATGCGAAAATAAGTATCATGGTTCAGCTGTGCTCTAAACAGAAACATTTATTTCGAACGTGCCCCTGTTCTTATCAAAGAATATACTGCTGATTTTATACACTGCGCCTTTCTGCTTATGCGGTGATGAAAATTCTCAAATGAACTTGTGATGTTAGACTGTATAAGAGTGTTAACTTTGATTCAAATCGGAATGTCCCTTCTTTACTTGGATTTTTTCAATTATCGATTTGCTATCAAAGGCATTCTGATGAAAAAAAAAACATCTAAGAACCCACCCAGACACATAAAATACATTCGTGTGAAATTACAAAAATAGCCAGGCTATCTGCCAATAAGATTGGGCATGCAGACATTAGGTGGTTTGGACTCTCAATCGCTGAGTGGCAAAACCGGCATTGGCCATTTGCTTGTAGGCCAGCCATTTTTTTTTTTTTTATCCATTTGTGAGTAAGCCCTGATTTTGACCAGCTACAATGAGTCTTTCTTCGTCAAATGGAAGTCTTCCGTTGTTGAGCCATTAGAGCGAAGCATTCCTGTCTATATACTCCTGTTTAAGCTTTATTTGTGTATAATAAATGATGGTTAATAAAATTATTCAATCAATGAGTCAGACATTTTTGTAATCAATGATATCGTAAAACTAAGTACATTTTATTATCATTTATATATCTTATAGTTTATCAAGCTCTTTCTTTGACCAAGATCTGCTGCCTCAATTTGGTTCTATTCAAACTTTGAGCTTGTTTTCCTATATATATATATAATAAATTCAAGACAAAATAAAACAAATATAGTTATACACATATTTATTTATTAGTTCAATAAAAAAAAACATCATATTTAAAAAGGTTACAGCAACCTTTTATACCGTGGCATTTCGAAGTCTAATGCTTTTCATAAAAAGAGGGAAAAAGAGTTCGGTAACAGATAAAATTAACTGCCATATATATATATATATATATATATATATATATATATATATATATAAATTTTATTTATACAAACATTAATGGCTACATATGTGCATACATGTTTCTGTAATCACCCACGTTGGGGGATTACGTCTTCAGGCCAAGAACCACCTTCTTGGCCTGAAGACGTAATCCCCCAATCCCCCAACGTGGGTGATTACAGAAACATGTATGCACATATGTAGCCATTAATGTTTGTATAAATAAAATTAATATACCTGCTCTGTTCACTCATTGAGCACTATTTTGGTAGACACATGTTGTTTCATTGGATGTACTTCTAGGAAACTAAACTCTACTGGCTATATATATATATATATATATATATATATATATATAATATATATATATATGTGTGTGTGTGTGTGTTGTGTGTAAAGCAATTTCTGTAGGAAATCTTAAGTGAGAAAGCTCAATGCATAGTAGAGCATACGTATAAAAGTTTACTTACATTATATATATATATATATATATATAAGTAAATTTTTGGTACAGCAAAATGGAAGGAGAAATATATATATATATATATAAGGAAATTTATTGTTCGACAGAATACTCCAAAAATAATTTTCAAGAAATCCTTGTTCCACAGAGTTTCGAAGAATGCTATTCTTCTCTACAGAGGAAAGAAAGATATTTGCAAATTACTAGTATAGCCGAGCTAAGAATTTGCTGGTTATGGTATCAAATGAAACAGCACTTTATGATGGTGAGTCATAAAATGCAAAAAAAAATGTTCATGTCGATTAAAACATGTGAAAAAGGAGAAAAAACAAACCGAGTATAAAAGGTCCAGAATGCATGAAAACTCACTCGATGGTCAATCCAAGAAGTGTAGAAAGTTTTTTTCTAAAAACAAATAGTCAGAATTTCAATGTCAGCCGAAATGCGCACATAAATTGTAGAATGAAAAACAATCCGATTTGAACGGTGGTCGTTGAGTGAAAAACAATTTGATTGGAAAAGAAATTTAAGGTAGCTTAAAAGGTAATAACGTCATGCTTTCCACAAAATACTTTTTAAAATAAACTTCTATATTTTATTTATTTTCAGAAAAATTTCTAATAAAAAAGACACAATTATTTAGAAGCTAAACTCTTCAATATATAAATATAAATGAAATACGTCGGTTTAAAACATCATCAACCTATACAAGCACACAACAAATAACAATAATGACGTGAAAAATGTATAAATGTTTATAGATTTTTGCACACACTCTTTGTTTTTTCAATTTAGCTTTTTTGTTCATGAAAATTTGGCTACAGTTATCAATTTGACCTTTTTTTGGCCTTTTCTTCTAAAAGATTTGGCTCCAAATATTTATTATAGTCTGGCAACCCAATTAGGGTCAGCTATTGGACACGTTTACCTTTTTAGAACCATTAAAACACACTATCCACTACAACACTCTCCTTCGTCATAATCGGAAATCACAACAAATCAGCTTCCCTCAATTTAAACCTTGCACACATGTTTTCATCCTATTTAAAACACTTCGCACTACAGACTTCCCATCTGTTCGTTTGCTTTTCTTCTTTTTTCTTTTTTTTTTTTTTTTTTTGATACATCAACAATGTGCACCCCTTTATATATTTTTACATTTTCGACTTTTTGCAACTATTTCTGCGGATTATTATCAATTGGACATTAGGCTACCATATTATAAAAGAACATTGGCAAAAACAATTTCTCCGTCCAAATCTTTAAATATTTGCATGTGAAACAGAAACCCCTTTTTCAAATCTTTAGATGTACAGCCTTTCCTGGTATCCGAGGGTCCAATCGATAATAATCCGTACAAACAGTTGAAAAAAGACAAGGTCAACTTTGGTAATGGGGATTCCAATTGTTCAGGTACATTCTAACATTACCAACAGAAAAGGGAAATATTTAACGGCTAGGGCAAAAAAAATGTGTGTGTTCCATTTATTAGAACGTTATCGTTACAAATTGTTCCCCGACTATTACAGTCATTAAAAATACTATATTACATCTCTTTTTAATCTGAAAATTAAGCTGTACTCGATGATATACCCCAGAAAAAAGTGACGACAAAGTGAAAAGGAAAAATTTAAAGGCTATGGGAATCATTGTTCAGGTCCACCGACTCCACCGCAGCGTTTTTTGGTTGTTTCTTTTCTCGTCACATAATATTCCCTCCAAAATAAATGCATTGGGTTATAATTAATTTATGGGTTTATAGATACTAACGTTATTACTTCGACACAGTATATTTATTTTGGCCATGGGCGCCAGTGCCCGCTATTTTACTGGGCCAGCAGTAGCTCCCACTAACAACCGTAGTTTTTTTTTTCTTTTTAGAGGAGGGGGGGGCATACTTCCTCCGGGTAAAGTTTTTTTTTTTTTTTTACATAAAGCAGAAATTCCACTCGCTTTAATCAGTTACATATTCCATCGATGGTAAGTTGAAAATAGTATCTGTGTATATATTTATTCAATTCTTCCACACAAAAACATTTTAATAATTGCATTCAAATATATATATATATATATATATATATATATATATATATATATATATATATATATATATATAATTATTACTATAATTATTTTTTAATACCTACAGACACTAGTGTTTCATCCTTTCGGGAATCAATAGTGCAGGGTGTCATGATTACCGTTACAATTATTTATTCAAAGTTTTCTCTTTTGGTTGTCATTTAATTTCGCAGGTTTTTTTAAAAACTTAGTACTTTGCATATAGATTTCCCAATGACTTTAAGAAATTTTATAATTATTTATGCATTACTGACTATTCTATATAAAAAAATAATTGAGAAGCCACAAAAAATACTTTTTGGTAACACGTTATTTGAAACGATAAACTGTGTTTCAAGCAAATTTCATTAAATTACATAAAAATGCAAATACTGAAAAAATATTTTGAATTAAACACATTTTTTTTACTCTTATTCACTCCAAACAAAGTACAGTGTTACTTGGGTGTAATAGGCTACTATTTGGGAACATATATACAGGGAAACTATATAGGGAGTTGAGCAGCGATATGTTTGTTCACATTACACTTAAACTTCTGCTCTACATGTCAGTACAGTCAAGAAAGCAGGAACCCAGAAAGTAATTCTACAGTCTAGCAGTGTAAGGGAAGAGACTATTAGAGTAGAAGGCTTTTCAGCATCTAGGGATCTCTACAGTGTAGAGATGGGTTAGTCGGGGGTATTTATGTCGGGAGAGGGTATGAGTGCTATGAGTTCACGAGAGCACATTCCATTAAAGTCAATGGCGGCTCGTGCCTAAGATTAGTGGGGGTGCTGTTTTAAAAAAAAAATACCTATTGTTTTAATATTGTGTAAAAATAAAACAAACAAAAAATATACATAATTGATGCGTATGCTATAAAAATACAATAACTTAAAGGAATCCTAAATAGATGTAAATATTTGAAATATTTTACTTATTACATTCATTTGAAAGTAAACTCAATTTTTCTTGTTTTAATTTGTGAGAAAAGATTGATAATTTTCTCCTTAACTTCTGAATGACTGCTGAAGAACGTTTTTTCAATTGAAAGCACTGCAAGTGCATTTAGTCTTTCGCAACCCATGGTGCTCCTTAGAAAAGTTTTTATTCAGAGTTGAAAAACACTGTTCTGCCTCTGATGTAGTTATGGGAATTGTCATGATAATTTTTATGTGTTTTGTGATTTCACTATAAGAACATTGTTTAAATTGTTTTCCAAAATAAATTTCAGGAGATCAATTACTTTGCAATACTCATGGATATCTGACCTACTATAAAATATTTCTAGCTCAGTTTCAAACTTTCCTTTCAATCATGGGATATGCTTCAGTTGTCAAGGATATCTGTTCTGTAGGTAGTTTTTTTTTCTTAAAACTAGCAAAGCTTTTTTTGTAAAACAATTTAGCAAGTATTAAATGTTTAGTTGAAGAATATCTGTCCATTATATCAACAGATATATAGTCACACAGTTCTTTAGCTTCGCCCTTGAGTGTTTGTGAAGGATTTTCACAGTATTTGGTGTTTCTTATCTCTAAAATAGCAGTTTTGAAATTTGTTATGTATTAATTGACTTTATATATGCTAATTTCCTGAGAAATAATTTCAACATGAGACATAATTTTATGAAATAGCTCAAACCAAAATATGAAATTTTCATCGTTCAAATATTTCAGAATTCCTGTCGCTTCTGCAACGGTCTCATCTACATATGATGTTGATTGAATTTCAGTGACAGTTTTTTTATGCTTGAATATTTTCATGAACTCTATTTATGTATGTTAAAGTTTCACCTTGTGGTGGATGGACGTAGAATGCTTACATCCAGATGCTTCTTGAGAATGGACAGACGCTGTGGTGATCTAGAAAAGAAAGTCGGAATAGCCAAAATGTTAGAGATAAATATTCTAACATTTCGTGTAATGCTTGCTGCATTCCTCATTATTAAATTAAGTTGATGCGCATAACAGTGAAATGTGCATTACTATAAACTGCTTTTATTTTCGCCTGAGCACCAGCTTTTTTGCCTTTCATGACATTTGCATCATCAAATGTCTGAGCTATCAGTTTTTGGCGATTTCATTGAAGAATTATATCTAATTGTTGTAGAATAAATTTTGATATCCCATCAGCGGTTTGGTTTTCTGGAATAAAGAATCCCCAAAAGCGTTCAAGTATTTTTTCATCCAAGAGGTACCGTAAAACAATGATCATTTGTGTATGTTCAGACACATCTGTTGTATTGTCAGCCATGACAGCTACAAAAGAAGCTTTGCTAATTTCTGCCCTTATTTCATCACGGTATATTTGTAAAAGACAGTCAAGTATGTCATTCTGAATGGTCTTGGAAACACCTTTGAAGACACTACTGGTTTCTAAGTAATTCTTTAAATCTGGATCTAATTAACATGCAAAATTTAATAATCCTCTAAATACACTTGGATTTACTGAATCATCTTTCTCATCATGTCCTCGTAAGGGAGTTTCAAAGTTCCCACAAAAGAAAATACAATCTATTATTTTAGATAAAATTTCACGGTTTTTCTTAACATTCATGTTATGATGATTGATTGAAAGTCTGTAGGCCTCACTAAGTATTTCTTTAATATTTAGGGTCCCTAAAATTGATAGGGAAACTACATTGTTAACGTGCTTCTTTGACTTCTCATGCTTTTCAGTTCTATCTTTCATTGTGTTAATAGTTCTGAAACCATCTTTTGCCCACGTTACATCACCCCCAAACAACAAACAAGGAAAGGGGAACAATGCCTTTTTTATTTCTTGGGAACGCAAGGAGGCCATGGTTAAATTCTTTTTATATCAATTGTGTTGGGAAAGTTAAGTACTAGATAGTCTATTAGTAGAATATCAATTAGGGTAGAAGGAATACAGTGTTTATTAACGAAAAAAGTTTTACTATTTAAAAACGGTTTTATTTATCTTTCATTTTGCTAATAGTTCTGAAACTATCTTTTGTCCACGTTACATCACCCCCAAACAAAAAACAAGGAAAGCAGAACAATGCCTTTTTTAGTTCACAGCCGCAAAGCCAACTTTTCCGTTGGTACCATTAAAGCTACGAATATGCACTTTGTTGTTGCTAATGCCTGGCTAAGATATTTGAATATCAGGCGTTGAACGGTTTCTTTTCTTAATTTCAACTTTATTATGGAGAGACAGCTGTGAAAACTCAATCTGTTGAAGTTCACTTACCGTCGCAGAAGTTATTTCTTGGGGGTGCAAGGAGGCTATGGTTAATTTTTTTTATATCAATTGTGTTGGGAAAGGTAAGTACTAGGTAGTCTATTAGTAGACTATCAATTAAGGTAGAAGGAATACAATGTTTACATGATCCTCTTTTTGCGATTCAACTGAACCGGAAGTCCTAACTGAGTTGAATCATACTTTTATAACTTTTAGGTCACAGATTTTTATTAACGAAAAAAGTTTTACAATTTAAAAACGGTTTTATTTATAAAAAGCTTGTTGTTAATTAAAAATAGGCGTATAACAAAATAAGCTTGTCATTAAAATTGTTTTTTTTTTTTAATACAAATATTTTTAACTTTGCCATTATAAGCCATCGACAAAGGGGTAATACGCAAAAACATTTTAATTGAAAAATACTATTTTAAATTGTGTACACTTTACAGAGTAAAAAAAATATACAAATATATTTCTTTTTAACTTTACAGATTAAATAAAATTTTACAGGCTTTTCCGCAGGAAAACAAACGAAAAACATTTTTTAAAATACATTTTATTTACAATTTTTTAATAATTTATTTTTTCATAAAAACAAAATCTTTGAAATTTACTTGCCTGTAAACGATGGTAAAGTTAGGAGTTACCATTTAAAAATGGGTTTATTGGATAACAGTTTTATTCAAAATTTAAAAATGTGTGTTTATAACAAAACTTTGTAAATAAAATATAGAATAAAAACGTTTACATGTTTGTACTATGAGCAAACAAAAAACATTTAAAGATACATAATTTTATTTACAAATCTTTTCACAACTTTTTATATAAAAACAAACTTTGCTATTTACTATTTGCTTATTATAAAAACGATTTTACTTACCCGTTTTGTTATTGCACATTTTAATTTAAAAAACTTTGTTCAAAGTGTAAAACTTCTTACATTGTCCTCGTGGGAGGTAAATAAATGCTAAAGCTTATATATATATATATATATATATATATATATATATATATATATATATATATATATATATATATATATATATGTGTGTGTGTGTATATGCATATATATATGTGTGTGTGTATATATATATCGTGTGTGTGTATATATATATGTGTATATATAGTGTGTATATATATGTGTGTATATGTGTGTGTGAGTACATATATATGTGTGTGTATATATATGTATATATATTTATATATATACACACACACACACACACACACACACACACACACACATATATATATATATATATATATATATATAAGTTAAAAACATTTCTAACTAAAATGTATTTTAAAAATAAAATTTTCTTCGCTTTTCTATAGAAAAAAATGTAAATATTTTTTATTCTGTAAAGTTTAACTACTACAAAATAAATAGATTTCAAACTACTTAAAAACACAAACAAAATAAGCCATATAGGTAAAAAAAAGAAATAAATAACATTAGTTGCGTTGGTAGCTTCAAGGCTAAAAGCCCGAACACTTAATTTTTAAAAAAGTTTGGCATATTTTTGTCTGCTTAAATCGCATTTAAAAGTGTGGGAATTTTTTTTTTAAGGTGGAGATTTTATGTACAATAACACGTTACACTTTTTAATAATAATAAAAAGAAAACATTTGTAAACAAGCCTCTTAAAAAAAATAAGCGAAAACGCGTAAACACCACATTTCACAGAGTTTGGAACTGCGAAAACTACAGCTCCAAATTGGCTCATATCGGTTGTCTAGATCGGTCATGCGCAATAGTGAACTTCACTAAGAATTTGTAACTGTGAATTTCGCAGCTCCAAGCAAAGTTTTACTTTTATGCTTATATGAGTATGGGGACAGTTATCGACATTAAGCTTCAGGATTATACACACACACACACATATATATAAATTATTAATATGATATATTATCACGTAGAAAGAAAAAATAAACGTATTCTTTTTAACGTGTATCGATAATATTGAGTAGAAATGACTTGGGGGTGCTGCCGTTCCACAGCTCCAGGCACGAGCCGCCACGGATTAAAGTACTTGTAAAACAGATGCAAGAATGCAACATTGCCGCGATGGGACAGAGGTTGGAGTTTAGTTGGTAGTGTGGGACCTATCAAGTTGAAGACTCCTTTTTAAACGTTGCCTAAGAGGAAGAGACTAGTGTTAGATGTGGCAACAATATTCCATGTATGGACGAACGGTGGCTCTGTAAAGATATAGGATGCTCTCAAGTGTGATAAATGTTTCGATATTGTTTGGACAAATAACAAAATAAACAACACTTTAAACAAACTTTCTTCGAAAAGCAAACAAACATGACAGTGCAAAATACAACTATTTAAAAACATACAATTTTTTACTTGCAAAACAACAAAAGAATGCTTTTCAATCTCACACGAAGAAAAACGCATAAAATTTTCTTGACCAATGTGCTTGTAATTGGAAATCATCAATACAAAACTGTTTCTAAAACACACACATACGAATAAATTTCACTTAATATTCATACTAAATCAACAAGCACTTCTATTATTTAATGATATATATTTTATTATTCAAGTGGTGAGGGGGGGCAACTATAGAAACGTGTTATTATTTAAAGATTATTGAACGTGTTTAGTACTAGAGTTGCGTGATCATATTGTGGGGCTATAAGATAATGTTGGTTGATTCAGTTCGAGCATTGATTTCTTTATTGATTGTATCAAGTGCTAGACTTAGCTAAAAACTCAAAGAAAATGTGTTGCTTAGAAAAGTTAACCCTCGGTGCATCCATTTTAAAAATAATTTTTTATTTTATCATTCTTTTTATTCTTTTTATTCTTTAACACGAATTTTTCATATATATGATGAAACAGTTGTTTGTACACACAAAACAGACAGATTAAATTTATCCTGAACACATTGCATATATCTATAATATAAAGCTGAACAAATGTGTGTCCAGTCATAAATATGTGTTGGTTAATATTTTCGGCAAACAAATAAAATTTCAACTTGATTCTGGAGCAGATTTGTCGGTAATAAACGTTAGCACTTGGAAAAAACTGGATAAACCGACTCTGAAAAAGTCAAGTAAGGGTGCTAGAACGGTGACAGGAGACAAAATCAAATTCGAAGGAGAAGTCGGCCTGTCCATTAATTTAAATGGCACGACGAAGAAATTAAAAATCTTCGTAATTAAAGAAAGCGAGAATTTATTGGGAACAGATTTTATTGAAAAATTCAACCTTTGGGATAAACCGATGAACGCTTTTTGTAAAAAATAACCAGCTGCACCACAACGTCAGAAAATATTAAAAATGAACTAAAGAACGAATTCCCAGAAATAGTTACTACGGGACTGGGAAGATGTAATAAATTTAAAGCTTCGTTCGAGCTAAAAAAGGATGCAACACCAGTATTTAAGAAAAAACGGAACGTGCCGTTTGCCGGATTAGACAAAATAGATAGCGAATTAGACAGACTTGAAAGAACGGGCATTTTATCGAAAATCGAAACTAGCGTTTGGGCAGCGCCTACGGTGTACGTAAAGAAGAAATCGGAACAAATTCGAGTCTGCAGAGATTTTTCAACCGGGTTAAATAATATGCTACAAGATCACCATTATCTTTTACCAAGCCCGGAAGAGATTTTTGCCAAACTAAACGGTGGGAAAATTCTTTCAAAAGTAGATTTGTCCAACGCCTATTTGCAAATTCTGATAGAAGAAAAATGCTCAAAGATTTTATGCATTAACACACACAAAGGGTATTCAAGTATAACCGTTCGGGATAAAAGTCGCACCGGCGATATTCCAGCAAGCGATGGGTACAATGTTGAAGTGTTTAGATTGTGCTTGTGCATACCTGGATGACATAATCATAAGGAGCGCGTTCATGTGAACATATAGAGCATTTAAATCAAGTGTTCACAAGAATAAACGAGTACGGATTCAAGGTGAAACAAAACAAATGTGAGTTTTGTCTAGACAAAATCAAATATTTAGGACAAATAATAAGTAAAGATGGTCGACGCACTGATCCAGAAAGAGCGATAGCAATTAGGAACATGTCAGCACCACATAACGTGACGACATTACAGAGCTTCTTAGGCCTCGTGAACTACTATCAAGTATTTATCAAAGGCATGCACGACCTAAGAGCTTCGCTGAACGAATTATTAAAGAAAGAAACACCATGGATATGGACAAAAGAATGTCAAGACTCATTTGAGGAAATTAAAAAGACTTTGACGTCAGATTTATCCCTAATTTATTACGACCCAAAATTACAAATAATTGTTGCGAGTGACGCGAGCTCGTATGGTATAGGAGCATGTATACAGCATATCATGCCAGATGGAACGAAGAAACCTATAGCGCATGCTTCAAGGACCCTAATTCCGTCAGAGAAGGCTTACTCCCAAATAGAAAAGGAAGCATTAAGCATTATTTTTGCGGTGACGAAATTCCACTGTTATCTGTACGGAAGACATTTTATACTGGAAACAGACCACAAGCCCCTAGTGACTATTTTCGGCTCAAAAAAAGGCTTACCAGTATATACGGCAAATCGGTTACTCCGTTGGGGTACGATCTTGCTAAATTATGATTTTCAAATAAAACATCTACGTTCGGGAAAAATAGGTCATGCGGATGGATTGTCAAGGCTTATACCGAAAAGGGATGAAACCTTTGAAGAGTCAGTAATTGCAGCTATACGTTCCAATTATGAGGAAAAAAACATGGTGGCGAATATAATAAGAGAATTACCAGTCACGCTTACTGATATAAAAAGGGAGGCTTAAAATGACGACATCATCAAAGACATAAAGAAAAAATTAAGGGAAAATGACGGAAAAACGCAAAGTATATTTTCCTTATGCAATGAGGAATTATTATATAGTGAAAGAGTGGTTGTACCGAAAACCTTGCAGAAAAAAATCTTACGTGATTTTCATACAGGACACCCGGGTATAAATAGGATGAAGATACTTATGAGGAGTTATGTTTACTGGCGTAATATGGATGTGGATATTGCATTAACAGTAAACAAATGTAAAGGTTGTGCGTTAGCCGCTAAGGCACCAACAATAGTTCATAAACCTTGGAAAAAAACTGACCTTCCATGGTCACGCATTTATCTAGACTTTGCTGGACCGATCGAGGGACAATACTACCTAATCATAGTAGATAGTTTTTCCAGATGGCCGGAAGTAAAGCGGGTAAAAACCCCAACGACAGATAACACAATAAGTTTTCTGCATGAAATATTTGCACGTTTTGGGGTACCAGACATGGTAGTCACCGATAACGGAACACAATTTACTTCAAGTTTTTTTCAAGGATTTTTGTGAATCGTTTCAGGTAAACCATATAACTACACAACCGTTCCATCCAGGATCAAATGAATTAGCGGAAAGGTTCATAGATACGATAAAGCATGCCCTTAGAAAATCGATAGGGACACCGACGGATAAAGCATTGCAACAGTTCCTGCAAATATACAGGATAACTGAGAACCCAAATACACCGTCAAAATTATCGCCAGCAGAATTAATGCTTGCGAGAAAAATAAAATTACCATTTAATAAATTAATACCAAAGCAAGCAGTCGTATATAAAACTACACACACATCACATAAAACGTTTAAACCTGGTGATCAGGAATATTTTAAATGTTTTAAAAATAATATGTCATATTGGGAGTCGGGTACGGTAGATAAACGTATCGGCGATTTGGTCTACATGATAAAAGGTCCAAAAGGGATACACAAAAGACACCAAAATCAATTGAGAAAACGTCATAGGAAGGACAATGAACAGGACAAACCTGAGGAACAGGAAGATCCAATTGATATAGTATACGAAACATTTAATATTGAACCACCACAGACCATGTCCGAACCGAGGAGATCGGGAAGGAAAAGAAAGGCTATAGACCCAATGATAATGAACCCTAAAAGGAAAAGATATTGAAATCTACACGACTTCAAATCTTGGGAGGGGGTGTTGTGGAGACGCCCACTAATTAGCATACGTGGGTGAAAAGATATAGATAAAGGTATCAAGTCAGCAAGACCGGAGAGCTGTGTTCGAACGCCAGATAGGCAAGACGCATGTGCCGGTTGCTCCATGAAAAACTTTAACATGCTCTCTGCCGGACAATCTTCCAACTGCAGTACAACTGCACCTTTGTAAATATGTATTATCTTTTCGTCTTAATATATTTGTTTTACCTTTACTTTCTGCGTTCGTGTTGTTATTGATACAGACACAACAGTATGTATGTTTGCATGTCTGCCTTAAACTTTCGACAGAGGCAGCGGATTTTCACAAGATCGGTATTGTTTTGAAGCTCGACCCTTCAGATGACAAATATCGAAAAATTGGCTAAAAACATAAATTTCTTCACCCTCAACTGGGCACTTTTCAACAGGGAGGGGTCGCTTTTTTCGCCGATATTTTCGAAAGTCATCCCCTCTTTTCGATTGTCTATCCTTAATTTAAACCTACGTCACTTCTGGTTTAGCGGTGGTCGTAACAGCAAAAACGTCAGGTTTTTTCCCGTTCTTTTACTCCTTCGCAGTACGGGTTCGAGCCTGCCTGCCTTCCTACTCCCACTTTTTTTTTTTTTTCTCAACACACACCTCCAAACACCCAGGCAACGCGGGGCTGAAATGCTAGTAAATCTATAAAAGTGAAAGTGTCTGTCTGTCTGTGTGTCTGTTGGTCTACATTTCCCTATGCAATAACTCTGTCAGTTTTCAGTCTACAGACTCGAAATTTGATATACAGGGTATGGAGATTTGGCGAAATATTTATAATCTATTTTCGGTCAGAAATTTGGCTGTTAAGGGGTCAAAGTTCAACGATTTGACCTTTAAGAACTCTACCAAACTCTCCTGCCAATTTTTGGTCTAAACACTTGAAATTTTAGATATAGGTTCCTTGGATATGGATCTAACTTAATAACTTGATTTGAGTCCAAAACAATAAATATTAAGGGATCATAATTAGGGGTCAAAGTTTAAAAAGATTTGACTTCGGCGTTCTCTACCAAATTACTCAGACAATTTCTGTTCTAAACATTTGAAATTTTACATAAAGGGTATTCAGAGATAGGGCAAGCTTTTTAATCGGTTTGAGTCGGAAATTTGAGCTACCAATATATAAATCTATGTATGTATGTTTGCATGTCTGCCTAAAACTTTCGACAGAGGCGATGGATTTTACAAGATTAGTATCGTTTTTAAGCTCGACCTTTCAGACGACAAATATCGAAAAATTGACTAAAAACATTAGTATCTTCACCTTCAACTGGGAACTTTTCTACAGGGGAGGGGGTCGCTTTTTTCGCCGATATTTTCGAAAGTCATCCTCTCCTTTCGATTGTCTAGCCTTAATTAAAACCTACGTGACTTCCGGTTTGGTGATGCTTGTAACAGCAAAGACATCAGGTTTTTTTTCCGTTCTTTTCCTCCTTTGTAGTACGGGTTCGAGCCTGCCTTCCTACTACCATTTTTTTTTGTTTGCTCAACATACACCTCCAAGCACCAGGGCATCGCCGAGCACTCATGCTAGTA
Organism: Euprymna scolopes; assembly: GCF_053919585.1. Lineage (NCBI taxonomy): Eukaryota > Metazoa > Mollusca > Cephalopoda > Sepiida > Sepiolidae > Euprymna > Euprymna scolopes. The sequence goes on along the minus strand of NC_136483.1, from coordinate 16,171,818 downwards.
TATAATATTGCAGAAATTTGTGACACGCATATAAACTGATTAAAAATGAAAAATAAACTAAGATGAATGTACAAAATTTATAATGATTTTTTTTTCAATTTTGACTCATTTTTGACCCATTAAAAATTATTTCTACCAGCTATAGACCCATAAAAGAGTGGTCCATAAAATATCCAATACTCTGAGGCCCTTGGCGTCGCTCTGCGACTTTTAGTTTCAGTAGAGATAGAGTTTGAAAATATGAAGAGACAGACAGACATAGTGGGTTTTATATATATCTAATGCTTTTGACAGGGTGTGGCACGATGGTCTTCTAAGGAAAATTAGATCATATGGTATCACTGAAGAGTAAATAATGTAATTAAATCCTTCTTAAGTAAGAGAAAACTCCAGGTTGTCCTCGACGTCTTACATCTAAACAATATGATATAAATGCGGGAGTACCTCAGCGGTCTACCCTTGGACCTTTATTATTCCTGATATTCATAAATGACCTCCCTGATAAAATTGTTTCAGAGATGGGTATATATGCTGATGACACCACTCTTTATAACTGGCACGAGGGGGAAAAAATGAACACATATCTAAGGAAATGGCAGAAACACTAGAGGAAGACCTCCAATCTGTAGTGGAATGGGGACAAAAATGAATGGTCACATTCAATGCTGCCAAAACTAAGCTTGTTTCCTTCAATAATTACAAGGAACCTTCTCTATCACCAATAGCAATAGTCAAAAACACATTACCTGAAAGTACATCCTTTAAACTCCTCAGCCTAACGTTTACAGGGAACATAGACTGGAATAGATACATTGAGAGCATTGCCAAGGCTGCTGCGAAGAAGGTGGGCTCTCTCTACTGTGCTAGAAAACTACTTATGCCTGAAAGTATCCTGTACCTTTATAAGGCCACCATTCGCCCATGTATGGAGCACTGTCGTCACAAAATCTAATACATAAAACGCTGTATGTCTGTCTGTCTGTCTCCATATTTTTAAATTCTATCTCTTCCAAAAGTTAGTTGCAAAGTAACACTAGGGACCTCAAATGATTGGATCTTTTTATGGACTATTCTTTTATGGGTCTTTAGCCGATTAAAATAGTCAAAAATGGATCAGAATTGAAAAAAAATCGTTGTACATTTTGTGCATTTATCTTAGTTTATTTTTGATTTTTAATCAGTTCATATGCATGTCACATTGGTAACGTGGTAACGTTACCAGCTTTGAATGCTACAGTTTTGCTTTCGGTTTCGATTCTAGCTGATGGCACCCAAATATTTTTTTCTTTTTTTACTTTTGAAATCACGACTCTATAATAATATATACGAAATCTGGACAAATCAAAATATCATATTTAAGCCTATTTTACGATCAGATAAAGCCGGGCGACCTCCCTCCTATCGCTAGTTAAAAATTAAAAATAAACTTAGATGAATGTAAAAAATGTATAACGACTTTTTCAATTTTGACCCCTTTTTGACTCCTTAAAAACAATTTTAACCAGCTAAAGACCCATGAAAAAAAGGTCGATAAAAAAATCCAATCATTTGAGGACCCTAGCGCCGCTCTGCGACTTTTAGTTTTGGAAGAGATAGAGTTTGAAAATATGGAGACAGACAGACGGACAGACATATAGCCTTTATATATTTGATATATATAAGAGAGAGAGAGGTAATAAAAATGAAGTTCATGTTAGGTATAATTAGCAAGGCATCTGACAAATCGCTATTTAATTCTGACTAGTCATTCACATAAATTTCAGTATTTTGGGTGTTTCTTTATTGAACACGCGAAAATCAAATCGTGGCATTTAAGTAAAACAAATGGTAGGGTAAAGTACTTGTAAAACAGACACAAGGATGCAACATTGCGGCGATGGGACAGGAGTTGGAGTTTACTTGGTAGTGTGGGACCTATAAAGTTGGAGACTCATTTTTGTACATTGCCTAAGAAGAGACTAGTTTTAGACGTACCAAGCCAGATGTGGCAACAATATTCCATGCATGAGTGAACGGTGGCTCTGTACAAATATAGGATACTCTCAGGTGTGACAAAGGTTTAGATATTGTTTGGACAAATAACACTAATGCAAAATGCAACTATTTAAAAACATACGATTTTATTTCTTGAAAAACGACAGAAGAATGCTTTTCGTTCGCATAGGAAAGCAATGCATACAATTTTCATGTAAACTATTAAAAGTTGGAAATTAGCAACACAAAAAATACACTTGGCTTACTAGACCTGCATAACTACCCAACTTTTACTTTGCTTTTCAAAGGCATTCCTACATTTGTAACTATTTTATTACTCAAGGGGGAGGAGGCAGCTATAGAAAAAAACAAATGTATGAATACTTGAGTTGCATGATAACACTGGAGGGGTATAATATAATGTTGGTTATGCGTGTTGTTGTGATTGTATTTTCTTAATCGCGTTAGAGATATGGGCGTATAAGGTAGTTGATTATCCGATTACGTTGCGCAGAGGGATAAGATAGCTAAAGAAATACAATATGTAATACTGGTAGAGAGAAAGATTGCAAATGAAATACTATTTTGAAACATGAAAGAAATAGAATGTATAGTGCAAGAAAGAAAAAGGAAACATATTTAACATTGACAAACTCATACTTTTTTTTTAGTTTGGGATGTATAGGAGGAACATATATCTGTGTATTAAAGTTAATTGAACGTTAGAGTTTGACATTGTATTTCGTTGTGCCTTGTTGAGTGTTTGCGTAAGAAAAAATATATTTTATTTATTTCATTTTCTCATTATTTTGTTCTAATTGGGGATGGGGGATACATTTATCTGCTATCTCATACATTCCAACCAATAGATTTTTGAAAAATTCTAACCATCCTTTTTACGTGCAGTTGTTTATATCTCTCTTAGTTCACTTAGTTCACCAGATTTATTTGCCAGGTAGTTTTTGAAATTCTTTTTTATGGGTCCGGTTGTTCCTATCATTACTCAAATGATGGAAATCTTCACGAAACTTAAGACTTCATATTTCACTATCTCCCCCCCCCTCTCAGCTCTGTTCACCACTGTATGTGTCTGTTAATAAAGTTGATATGAAGATTAGAACATGAATATAATCCATTTCACTAGAAACCTTTAAAGTTGCATCTTCAAAAGAGCATACGAAATTAGAAATGCGTGTTATTACCTTGCTGATATTGTTATGTTTGGAGAATTTCAACGCATAAGTTCATTCAGCAAAGACAACTCTGTCTCTCTGTCTTTTTGGTTATGGGTGCTATCGGAATAAGTTCCTCAACATGCATTTGTTTAACATGGATCTGTTTTAATAAGAAAGACCAGTCATACATTCCTTGTTAAAGGTTTTAGTTGCTAAAAAGTGCACGAATAAATTATTGTTAGAATTATTTGTACTCAAACTTTGTAAGGTAATTTGCATAAAGTCACTTATGCAAATTACCCACTATTACTTGTAGTTGCTTGCAACAATAAAAAAGAAAAAAAAAGATTAACAGCGAGCACTTCTCAGAAATTACTCTCTTTTTCTGCAACAAACAGAAACTCCTCCAGAACAACTGTTTTGGAAACTTTAACCTTTACTTGTAAATATACGTTATTTTAAATACAAGAATTTTATTGTGTTATTCTTTCTCAAAATTAACCAAGTTGTTCGGATGAAAAGGAACCAAGAAAAGAGAGGCGCGTTAGAAAAAAAAAATTTCTAACATTATACAAGGTTTATATAATTGCTAAGAAGTGCACGAATAAATTATACAAGGTTTATATATTCTTTACTCAAGATTTTTCGACAGGTTCAAGTTATCCGGCGGAAGTAGGAAGGATGATTAGAACGATAACATTTTAAACGAGAGGTAATCATCCTCATTAGTTAAAGATCAAAGCAAGTACTCGACTGAACTCCAATCTATGCCTTCCTCTTTGCCACACTTTCACAAAAACACTCGACTATCTGCAACCACTATATACGATTTCCCCCACTCTCTAACTGTGCCTAAATCTATATGCAGATTACATGAACAAAGCTTATTTCCCAGAACTGCTCGCCTGTTCTACTGGCCTGCTTCCTGATTGAATACAACATGGTAGCCTTCAAATCTAATGTAAACACTTGTTGAGCTATCCCCATAAATAATCAAATTCTACCCAATTTACATCATTAATGATTACTACACTACCACCTTACATTCATTAACCATTATCCTCAAGTAGCCTCTAAGCCTTGATAAGTGGTGACAACTAAGTGGAAAAAAAGATCGCGGATTTCACACCGTTACATGAAAAGAATGTTTTTTGTCTTTTTCATAACCAACTTCAACGTTTGTGTGGATGTTGGATAAAGCAACTAATTCTAATGCATCTCATTTTAACTCAGTACAACAGTAAAAAGTAAAAAGAAAACGAAAAAGAAAGAGAGTAGTTTATATAACTCGTCATTTTTTACGTTCGTATCACATTTCTATCCATACTACTGTAATATGACGTTACTCTTTACTTTAGAAATTCATAAAAATAAAAATTTATTTAGTAATTCATAGAAATAAAGTTTTACTTTGGGAATATATAAAAATAAAACTTTACTTTAGTAATTCATAATAATAAAACTTTACTTTAATAATTCATAAAAATAAAGCTTTACTTTAGTAATTCATAATAATAAAACTTTACTTTAATAATTCATAAAAATAAAGCTTTACTTTAGTAATTCATAAAATAAAACTAATAATTCATAAAAATAAAACTTTACTTTAGTAATTCATAAAGCAAAACTTTACTTTAGTAATTCATGAAACTAACCCGTTAGTAATTCATAAAAATAACACTTTAATAATTCATAAAAATATCACTTCAGTAATTCATAAAAATAACACCTTAATAATTCATAAAAATAAACAACTGGAAATAAATAAAATCTGGGTAGGAATTTTATTTATTTTTACAAAACGTTTTTATTGCCGTTACTTTTAGCACCATTTAAAAAGTCTCCGGCTGCCACATGTCCATTTTAGCCTGGCGCACATTTCCCTTTTTTCCAACCATATGCTGGGTACAGCCGGTCCATTCTCATCTTCGGTTTTTATGTTCGTCTACTTCGTTACTGGCTTTGTTTCTCCCCATTACATACAAACAATTGGAATAATAAATAAAAAATCGACTTTTTTCGAATACTTATGCTGCTACTGATGATGATGATGATGATGATGATGATGATCTCTTTGCAAGCCAGCCATCCTTTGCTGCTGCTGCTGCTGCTGCTGCTGCTGCTATTTTCCCACGCACTCGTATGCACTATGTTACAATAAAGCAAAATGCGTACACTATAAATTGGTCAGATGGTACAATTATGTTTATTACATTTTGTCTTGATTTCTTTGGAATATTGTCCTCATCATTGCCATTTATTTTTTAACTATAATCTGACAAATATGATGTTTTGATTTCTTCATTTATTTGTGATGCGTTTTTTTTTTATCCTTATTTAATTCTGATTCATATCTAAAATTATGCTTAACATTCCGTGATTAAAAAGAAAATCTAACGTCAAAATATCACTTTCATCAGATTTAATCCATTCTTCCCAGATTAATTATTTCTGGATAAAATGTATTTTGAATCCAATTCTTCAGTAAAAACAGACAAAAGAAAAGAACTTTATCACTACCAGAGCTCTAAAACTCTTGAGACAGCTCATGTGATTATCTGACAAATTAGGTTAACTATGATATCCGTTACCACTTTATTATGTACAGTATTTTCTTAAGATATGTTGTGCCTTATCCGAAAAAACAAATCAAATTATGAAATATCCTCAGAAAATATCAGAGATGTTCATTACGGGGAAACATCAGTGTACACAATAAAAAATACAGAAAGAAATCTCAAAAAGTTTAAACAAAAATCCAAATAGATTTACTTGGAACTTACGAGTCTGCTAAGTTTGAATACTTTAACATCAGGTTTAGCCAAAACATTTAATACATCTAATGATTGTGAAGATAATGTCCATTGCTAAAACGCCAGAAAAATGGAAATTTTAAGTCACACTAATTTTTTGTTTCGCCCGCCTTGGTGGAGTTATATTATAAAAGAAAGTGAACTGACTTACTTATAGATCATGTGACAGTTATTGACCAATAAAATTGCTGAACCATTTATATGATGCCATTCAGTAAAATACCCATATTATTGATTGTTATTCTCAGCAAGACTTAAAGAGACTAATTCTCTCTTTCCATTCTCTATCATCCTGTTTATTTCTATCAACCTATCTATTCTACCTATTTCTTCCTCCCTCTCTCTCTCTCTCTCTCTCTCTCTCTCTCTCTCTCTCTCTTTCTCTCTCTCTTTCTATGTTTGTCTTCCTTCCTCACTGGCTAAGTTTTGTTTTTGTATTATTAATCTTGTCTTCAATCTCTCTCACTCTTTATATTTCCTTTTCCTTTCTCTCTCTCTCTCTTTACACACACACGCACACACAGTATCTCTAAATGAATAATCTAATTCGAAATATAAATTAACGTCAAAATAGGTGGTTAATTTTGCAACACGATATATATATATATATATATATATATATATATATATATATATATATATACACACACACACACACTTCCTCATTCTCTTTCTAATTCCCACTCTTTTTCTCATTGTGTCTACCAACCTATTTTCTCCTCTTCATCCATATATAAATAAATGCATATCTATCTTTTAACATCTCGCCTTGTATAACTGTCTTTCTATTCCTCTTTTATCTTTCTCTGTCCTTCGCCCACCCCCTCATTCTATTCTCCTAAATCCCATTTCCAAACTGGAAACACTTTCTTATTATGTATAATTTCCTTTCGAGATGTGACAATTCTGCCGTCCTCTCAGACTTGCAAATGTGGCACCAACGAAAAAGAAGAAAGGAAACCAAAGAATTGCTTGATTCTGCCTCTTTATGATGGAAAGCCAACTATGCATTTATTCATGGCCAGTTTAACTCATGTACAACGTTGCAGTCTCCCTCACCACTCCTCCCCATCCTCTTTTATTTACTTTAGATCATACTGTAACCGAATGGTTATAGCATTTAACTTAAGTCCAGAGAAAATAGCAGTCGATTTTGAGAAGAAAGCGTTTATTTTCTACAGTTCCGTCAAAATAAGTGACTATTTTACAAGCTTTTGCCTAGGTTTGACACAAGGTGTAAAATGCAGTACTATATTTGCCGCATTCTTGGAATGTTCATTCCCAATGCCATTCTACCTGCTGCCAGCAAATACTTATGTCTAGCAATCTGCTGTCCAGGCGTCAATGTTTGCTTCACCATATCCTATGCTTTCATGCGGACAATTTCTCAATCTGATTCATTGTGTCAGATTCATGTCAACACTGGTGAGAGCAGCAGATCAGCTGATCTTGAGGCAATCAATGGTCAGCTTCATCTTGTAGAATACAATAATAATCAAAAGCACTGGGTAAAAAAGTGGAGGAAACTGTTGTATAACCAGATGCTTCAAAGACATGCAAAGACAAAAAAAGTCAAGTCGGATGTGAAAAACCGGGTATCACTCATTTGCTGAATATGAGAACTAGAGGACGAAAATAAGGGAAGCGAGAGTTACAAGACTGTCAAAAGTAAATCTAAGGTTCATTTTCTAGTCTCCTATAACAATCAAGATGAGAATAGTACTTGGAATAATACAAATAATATGAAAAAAAAAAAAAGAATTGCATTGTTTTGCATAAGATTTCCATGTAGAAAATATTTCCATTATAAAAAAAAAACATCTTGAAATTTCCAAAATGCTTTCTTTATAAACATTTTGGGTATTCCAAAATGTTTGTATAAATATTTGGGTATTTCAAAATGTTTTATAAATATTTAGGTGTTTCTAAATGTTTTTATGAATGTTTGGGTATTCCGAAATGTTTTTATAAAGATTCATAAAAAATTTAAGCCAGATTTATAAAGGTTCATAAAAAATTTAAGTCAGATCGGCTTAGTAGTTTAAAACTTCTACAGTAAATATGCTACTGTAGTGACTAATCTGTATTAATTCATAATTGTGCATCACACAGATACCATAATACCTAGTTCTCTGCACCTTATAATAACAAAGGTCCATACAAAATTTCAGTCCAATCAGGTTAGTATTTTCTGAGAAAAAGTGGAACGGACAGATACAGAACGAGAAATTTAGATATAATGAAATTTTTTTTTTTTTTACACAGTGGTCACCACTTATCAAGGCCCGGAAGCCACTCAGGGATAAGGGTTATTGAAAGTACATTACGTTAGTGTGGAGATTTGATGAAGTGTTTACTTAAGTGGGCGGTTCATTAGGAATTTGTTTCCGTTGGACTTGAAGACATCCAAGTTGTAGTCAGGTAGGAAGCAGGCAGATGGAACAGAGTTCCACAGGCGTGCAGTTCTAAGAAAGAAGCTTTGTTCATGGAATCCACGTTTTGATTTAGGCACAGATAAAGAGTGGGGAAAATTTTTCACAGTGGATTCAGCTAGACAGGTATTTTGCATGAAAGATTGGCGAGGGGGGACCAGAGATTGGAGTTCAGACGAGCACCTGCCATGGAAATAACGATAAAACAAGGATAGGCTCGCAACGTCTCTTCTGTGGGAGAGAGGTTGCAGGGTAGAGAAAAGGGCATCCCCAACTAAGCCACGAAGTTTATTTTGTACTCTGTCAAGGCAGGATAGGCTGTTTTTTAGCAGCTCCTGCTCAGATATGGCAACAGTATTCCATCCTTGGACATACTTGGCTTTTATATAGATAGAGAATTGCATTAGTAGTGACATATCTTCTGGAGCGGTAGAAGGATCCCACCATCTTTCCAGCGACCTTGGCAACAGACGATGTACATGTTCCATTTCAGATCAGGAGTAAAGGTACAACCCAGAAGCTTGTCAAAACATGAGGCCTCACCCAGACGAGAGCCATCCATCACAATTGATGCCAGATGGGGATCAGAGCGTTGATGATGTAAGGATAGGAGTTTGGTTTTGGATGCATTAAAGGTAACCAGCCACATCTTCCCCCACTGAACCACGCGCTCGAGATCAGAGGAGAGAGAACCAGAGAGAACTTTGTCATTTACAGCCTTTGATGTGTTGCCGTAGATGGTCGTGTCATCAGAAATAGATGTCAACGAATGATTTAAGTATGTGTTTAGGGAGGTCATTGATGTAGATCAGGAAGAGAGTTGGTCCAGGATTGACCCCATCTACCACTACTCTTATGAGCCTATCGGAAAGAAATGATTTAATGATTGAGAAAACATTTCCAGTTATACCGTAGCTGGAAATCTTGTGAAGTAGACCCTTATGCCATACCTTGTCGAAGGCCTTTGATATGTCAAGAGCAATTGCCCTAGAAAGGAAGCCTTTGTCAAGAGATTCACTAATCCTGTGGGATATAACCGTCAGCACATCTGCGGTAGATCTTGCAGAGCGGAAACCATATTGTGTGTCACTAAGAAGGTTGTTCCTGCTGAGGTGGTTGACTATTTCTCTATTTAATATGGATTCCAGCAACTTACTAATAACACACAGGAGACTTATTGGTCTGTACTGAGAGGGAGATGACTTATCACCTGAATTCTTAAATACAGGGCAAACTGATGAGGTCTTCCAGGGAGTCGGACAGCACTTCTCCTTAAGGCAGCACTTAAATAGTTTCATAAGTATGGGAACGAGTTCTGGTTGAAGCTTTTTTAACACTATAATTGGGATGCCATCAGGGCCAGTTGCTTTACTGGAATCTAGGTTCTTGATTAGCTTGGCGACCTCATGCACGGATATTTGAATGTTACCTAGCTTGTTCTATGTTATAGGAGGAAATATGGGGAGTTGATGGCCTTCGTCGCATAGGTAGAATTAGCTGCAAAGTTCTTTGCAAATAGTTTGGCCTTGTCTGAAGCTGACGAGATGACCTCTGGTCCATTGATAATGGTTGGGATAGAACGCACACTTTTGTTCAGGATCCTATTTGTTATTTGCCAAAACTGGTGGGAACCAAGCCGCTGATCAGCTACCTTGGATTTAACAGACTGGGCATATAGCTCTCTTGCATTTTTTATTACTCTTTTACAGTGGTTGCTGGCAGTTCTGAAAGCAGCTTTAATCTCAGTGCATCTATTACGTTGGTAGCTATGGAAAAAGTTATTTCTGTGCGCGATAGCAGCAGCACATTCTGGGTAGAACCATGGCTGGCTGTTAGGTTTTCGTTGGAATCTTTTAGATGGTATGAATTGGTCTATGCCTACAATTAACCATTCAGTCAGATCTGATACTATAGAGGACACTTCCTTTTTAAACATGGAGTGCAGAGGTAAATCAGATATGAATGTACGGAAGCTATCCCAGTCAGCCATAGAGTATCGGTATACAGTACGGTGGAGGGGTACGTCTGGGGACTTATTACATTTAATTGAATCATTGTTGGTGTTTTATTAACCTAGAGATAAAATATTTGATTTTGATATAATAGTTAGGGGTGGGACACAAGAAATAATAAGATTAGGTGCTCCTGCTGTAGAGCATCTTTTAACTAACGACTTTATTTAATTTAAGCAACATCTTAAAAACTTAATAAATTTGAAAAAACGGTGAGAGATTAAGTATACAGGCAATTCGTTTTCCGGAGTCATTTTCACAAAGAACTATTTTTTTAATCGTCATGTGAGGGGAGGGAATTCTTATTATTATTACTATTATTATTTTTGTACATTTGGAATTCTGTAACATGGCTTGGACGGCTATATGCAAATATCGAGCCGTGAACGAAATGACGTCATAGTAAGAATAAAAAACTATGAAAAGGTAAGAGCACATTCGAGAAGATAATCACATTAGAGACGTGGATGACGTTCTAGAGCACGATCACGTGAGGGACGTCACAGCAGAATGGGAAAATAAATTGTTATGTTGTGGTATCATAAAGGATATGAGTCTTTGTTGTATTGTCTCTATAATAAAGGGTTGAGTGTTTGTTGCGTCATCTCTAATAATGGATTAGAAGAGATGACGTGTTATATTATATATTTATGTTGTATCATAAAGGGAATCGTGTGTGAGTGACATGTATTTTCAGAACCTACCTCTGCTTCTTCGATGTTGGACCATCTGGAATTTCTCGTCCTGGAGGGAGACTTGATACCTGTTTTTAGATGAAGATTCAATCACTCCAAGACAAGGAATTAGTTCTATAGTTTATTTCACTTTTCCCAGATGTCCTGCAGAAGGTGGAAAGTGAAATCGGCCTGTGTGGGTTCTTCTTCTACACACGTCAGCATTCCCCCCCCCCAGTGAAGAGCAGGAGACAGCGAGAAGCCGCGCGTTCTCTTCTGTGTCCAAATCAAATCTCCACGATTCAGCTAACCTGATCACATGACTCTCACGCAATCCAATCAGCTGATCTTAACTTCCGGTCAACGTGTCTACACTATAACTCACCTCTTCCCCCCTCTCTCTCTCTCTCTCACTCCCTCTCTCTATTCCTTAACAAAATGTTGTTGTACAACAAAAAAGCAAGTGGAAATTCTTTTCTATTCTTTGCCTGCTTTGCGACTGAGCCTACAAAGTGTTGGTTCCAAGACAACACTACATTATCACACCAGCTGTTACTATTGATTTCTTTCCGATAACAACCGGTAAATTTCCTTGGAGTCTGAGTGACCGCTAGTCTCTTCTATATTACAGTAATATTTTTTTTATTCTATTATTATTGTAACTCGATGTTCCCTGGAGTAGCAGTTACCAGTAGATCTCAATGATAAAAGTCGGTGGAGGGGGGGGGGGTAACTTTCTTTGGAATTTGGGTACCAATAAGTCGTCTTCTCATCATCATTATACTACTACTACTACTACTAAAAACTGGGAGTTTCCTTCAATTTTTTCACATTAAAGTCTTCAAAATTTCAACTTTAAAGGACAAGCTGCTCTTTCTTGTTGAACAGTCTGTCTCAAATAATTTTGAATCAGTAAAGTAGATTATTCCATCCTCCCATTCCGGGCAAACTCTCTTAGATGTGAGACGAATTTTGAACAATCTGTTCAATCGTGGTTTTATCTACCTTTTTTAACCTCTAAAAGACATCTCAGTTCTTTTGTGTCATCTGTGAGAATTTGGTTTCGGAATAATTTGTTCTTGTCTGCTTGTTACTCACAAACCTGGAACTTGGTCTATGTTGTTATTTATAATTCTTTGGTAGAATAGACTAAAGGCATTCAATGAAAAGAAGTCACAGAATCGTGATTGGTTGACACTAATTCTGAGGAATTCTGTTCAGACTTTGTTGATTTGTCTTGGAGACAGGGTTTGGAAATTGAAGACAGCTGTTTTTTTGTTGTTTTTGTATTGATTCCATAAGAAAAGGCCAACGGATGTAATAGAAAAGAAAGGAGGATACAGAAAAAAAAGAAAATGTAGAAGATAAAAGAAAATTGGAAAAAAGAAAAAGATCGATTAATTAAAAGAAAATATGAAATAAAATAACGAATGAAAAGACGGGAAAAAACTAAAATGAGAAATGAAAGAAAAAGCAATGAAAAAAATTATAAATGAAAAAAGTAGAAAAATAAAAATAATAAAAGAAATAATTAAAGAAAATAAAAATAGGGAAACGTTTGCTTTTTTATTTGGATTATTCGGACTACTGCCTCATCTTCAATGTTATTCTCACAATTCTTCAGGTGCATATGGTCAAACTCGGGAATCTATATAAAATTTTAAACTGAACTCTTTATTTAATCCACTGGGGAAGATTTTTCTCGTTCCATCAGCCTTTAATGGGTAAAAGTTTTATATAAATTTTATTTTATTCTTAGATAGGTAATGAAGATCTAAACTTTAACTGCCAGAAAACTGTCACTTAGAATTGACTGTTACTCAACACCTTTATCCGTTGCCTAAGATGAGAGCAGTAGTCCAAAAAATCCAAATAATACAGATTGTCGATCCTCATCCAAGATGTTTAAAAAAATTTAAAAACATAAGCTTTGCTTTGTCTTTTTTGTCTGGCATATTAAACCTTTTCGTTCTTATTCGAAATGATTCAGTGAATGTGATTTATTGAACGCACATTTCTAGTTTACTCATGCGTGGGTGGGGGGATAAATAAAAAGAGAGTAAAAATAGAAAGGAAAGGAAATGTGAAAGAAATAAAAGAGAAAAAAAAAAAAAAAACAATTTTCATATAGAAAAAGAAAAGAATAGAAAATGATAGTGTGGTTGTAACTGAGAAAGAGTTTGACATAAAAAAAGAAAACGGCCATAGGCTGTCTGCACATGTGGTCTCTTGGGTTCCATTATGGGAAAGAACACAATCCAAGATCAACCATATTTGGAATAGACTTTTAGTAATACGCATTCATATTCTCCACGTATCACACTCCACTACAACAAATCATTGGTGTATAAGACTTGATAAAAACGAAAAATTACAACACTGTATAGTTTTACATGCTTATCAAACGATGGTTATGCTTATTCGAATTACCAGCACTTTCTTTCGTCTGTGGTAATACCACAACTGCAATGAATTTTCCTTTCTTTCTCAGTGTGCCTAACATCAAGTAGAATTTCCATGTATAAAGTTTATTTCCAAGAACTTTCCATATGTGAAACACATTATGAGGAAACTGTTTCCCTGAAGACTGCAGCATGGTCATCTTCCAATTCAATGTCAACAAATACTTGTCATAATCCGCCTTCATTTTCACAACTCTCATGATATTCTTTATCTTTCAACTGATAATTGATCTATTTCATTAACCTTTATCCTCGAATGGCTTTCTTCTTTGATAAGTGGTGACTCGTTTGTAAAAATAAAATGTCGATTGAAGGGGTAGACACTTCGCTGAGCTGCTGGTGCTTGTTGTTGAGCATCATTAGTGATTTCTGTTGGCATTCATTTCCCGATATCTTTCTAGTTAGAATTCTTTCTAAAAAAAGAACTGGGAAGAACCACTTGAAGGTTGCCAACATCGCTAAGTGAAAGTATTTCTGTGGAACGAATTGGATTTGAACCTGACACACCCCGGTTGTCAGTCCATGTTGTTAACCACTTAGCCATCGTCACTTCCCAGCTGCTGGTGCTTTACTAAGTGATTTATTGTCTTGCCCGTTATTTAATTTGTTGAATTGCCCATCATTCAGTTTATTAGAAATAGTTTTTAAACTCTCACTATCCAGGTTTATCGCCTACGTTACTATTGACAATAAGGTTCGATGCTTTCCTTATGCTAAGTTTCCAGTGAGCATGATTGTGGGGATTGTAAAATAAACAAGAAAGAAAACAAAAAAGTAAACAATTGAAAATTAATATTTTGTATTCTTTATACTATTGTAGTTGCATGAAAGATCTACTTTTTGCTTATATTTATGTGTAATATCATGTGTTATGGTCAGTTGTAATTTGGTCGGCGTATTGATACATAGGTATACACTGTGATGTGCTCTTGAAGCCTAATAATTTCTGCCCACTTCATCAGTGGAAAGATACAAATTAGTTTTAAAGTAGATTTCGTCACGACAAGGCGCTCTTCCTATCTTGTTCTCGTCTAGTGCCAAGATGTGGAACTCCAGGATACCACATTGTGTTTGTTTGTGGCAAAAGTTAGCAACTCTTTTTCTGTTTCAGTTGATTCATATTTTAGTGGAGATGTTTGGTGTTTTTCATGGAAAATGGTGACCATCTTCTTATTCAACATTCGATTCCAGTCGGATGCGTTGAGACCCGGTCAACTCTAGAAAGTAAATTTCTTCATTTTTACGTTCTTCCTCACCAAACTTAATCGAATGGGAAATTGCTGCAACAGATAATAATTTTGGTCGACAAAAGGAGGGTGGACCTGTGAATTCATCCTCGTCCATTCGTCTGTCCACACTTTTCTCAATAACTACGCCTTGGAAATTTTGCACAAACATTAAATATGATATGAGTAAAAAAAAGTAACAGAACGGATTTTCGAGGAAAACTCCGGTTGCCCCTCTAGGGGTGCCTTTCGGGTTAAAATGACTAAAATTGATACTTTTGTGCTTATTAAAAAAAAATTGATGCGTTGGAATTTTATAAAACTTTCTAAAAAGTTGTAACTGATTTCTATATAATTTTGTTTGTCTATACTTCGCAATAACTCTTATGGTATAATAATAATATAACAATATAACAATAATAATATAACAATAATATGGTAAAAAAAAATCCAAAAAAATGAAGTGTTAAAAACACTTCATTTTTTTGGATTTTTTTTACCATATTTGTCCAAAATTTTTGGTGTATGTCTATTTAGCAGTTTTGCATGGTGCTGAACTAAAATTTAAATATGTTAAGGCCTTGGAGACTTTGGGGGCTAAATGGGGGGGGCAGATTATGGACTTAGTCATTTCTTCTTTTGCATGGTGCAGAATTTACATATGCTAAGGCTTAAAACTGCACCATTTGTTCATTTTCATCGCCCTGGGGACTTTGGGGGCTAAATGGTGGGGGGGGGGGGGCAATGCTAAACTTGAAATCATTTTTTTAACTCATTTTTTTATGTTTTGTTCACTGTGTATGCACGGTGTACTCATGCATCTTTCATTTATCTTGTTTCTTATCTATGTAAAAATTTCTGTTATTTTTCTGTAAATTGACAATTACACTTCTTATTCCTATCAGTATTAAAACCATTTGTAATTTGCTAATGTTTATATATTAAAAACAATCAAAGATGTGTGTGTGTGTGTGTGTGTGTGTGTGTGTGTGTGTGTGTGTGTGTCCTTCTGTTAGTTTTAAAAAGTTGATCGCCAAGCAAAACTAATGGAATATTTGGAATCAGTGGGTTCTTACAAGTGTTTTAGCATTATTTTAAATGATTAAAACTTGTATCTATTATACTAATGTACAATAATGAGTCATTTTTGTTTATTAGCAAATTGACCTTTAAATTTAATGCTGGGAATTATTTTTTAAATAAATGTTTTATTTTCATAAAGGAATTGTTAAAAGAATTCTTGTTTCCTTTGTTCCAACTCGTTTAACTCGTTTTGTGTTTTTCATAAATTCACTGTTCATTACAACGCATGTTCTTATTCCAGTCGCTTATTTCCAACAACTGCAAACTTGTGGAACTCTCTTCTTGCTGACTGTTTTCCTCTTACCTATATCCCTTTTTTTCTCTCAAAACTAAGGTCAGTAAAGCATATCTTTATGATAATCATTTTCTGTTCTTTTTAGCTCCTTACATCAAATGGCTTTATGCTTTGCCTGGAGCGATTTCTTTATACAAAAAATATGGAATGAGGGAGTTCATACTTTTTTCAAGTTTTATTAATCATATTCAACATATTTAATACCTGGATAACGTTAGGCAAATCAAATAATAACAATGTTATAGAAATTCATGAAAGTGTCTGATATCATGCAACTATCTTTCCTTCGTTTTGTGGCCCAACGAGCCACTACTTACAATCTAGAGCATGGACATGCATAATAGAATGTCCCATTAATAAGCTGCACACGTAATACATAGCTGCAGCTCAGAATGACAAGATAAGCTTGTCTCAATGAAACACTCATTTAACAGAGTAGTACAACTGTACAACGCATGTTCTATGCCTTTTTGAGAGGAAGACATGATATTCAGATAATCACTGTTGTTGAAACTCTCTCTAACTGTGCACATCAGATCAGGCTTGATGAGTCGTGGAGTATTAGTCTGTGAAATTACAGATTCCACTGAAAGCTTGAACCACTTGCAATTCCACTGCTTTGCTTGTATTGAATCACTTTACCCAACATCTTCGGATTCTCATACACCTGATACACCAGTGCCGTAAACCAGAGGATGCATAATGACATCACACTTGCACCTAACATCATTCAACATCACTAAATGAAATCCATCTGGGCAATGTCTAGGAACTCATTCTTTCTCAAAGATTATTATGCTCAAATAATGAGGAAAGGTGTTGGTTCGTAGAATCAAACAGATTTACCAGCATAAGCGCTGCAAATATTTTATAGGAAAATTCTTACTTAAATAAAACAATATTTATACAATCTCTTACCTACTTATGGACTATTTATACAATCTCTTACCTACTCATGGACTAGCAACCAATCAGAATCTAGAGAATGGATTTGTCCATATAAACATAATGGAACATCCCAGCCTTCTCATAAATCAACTCTCTAGGCTTCTATCTCAGTTTGTTTGGTTTGAGTTCAACTGGTTGCAAAGAGCATTATTATATTACCAAATACATGGTATATACTGCATAATCACGTTGACACACCCGTTCCTGTTAGATCACCGAAGTTAAGCGACGTCGAACCTGGCCAATACTAAAATGGGTGACCGTTTGGTAATACCAGGTACTGTATGTGCTTGGAGCCTGGAGATGGATGTGTGCTACCAGGCATTTTTTGCCCAAGACACACTGCATGAAATAATGCACCGCCCCCACGACCCTGGAGGGCTAGAGGACGCATCTATCCATTATCCATGGTACAACAATAAAAAAAAAAATTAAAATTAACTAGTCAGAAGCAAAGTGGTAATGTTGTGTCTAACGCGAATGTGAGAGAAACACAAAGGGAAACAGTTTACTTGCAGCTTATTGATATTCATTAGCATAAAGAAATTTTACAGACATAACGTGTAAATCACAGAAATGACTTAGAAACATGAATCTTAGCTGACAACTACAAAGATTGAACACACGTGTTCTTCAAGTGAAGAAGATTTGGGGTGTAAAATTGACATGTACCATGTGTCTTTTACATATAGAAAGGAAAAACACTTCCTCTATCGTCAAAACTAAACGCTAGAAAAAGATCAAAATCTCATTTTGATTATCGACCACATGTATGCCAGCCAGCAGCATTCACCCCAGGTGGATTGAACTGGCTTCCTTTAAAGGAGTAAGTTTCATGGGAATATTAAGTTCACAAGCTGTCTCCAGTTGTATGTATATCCCAGTTAAGGGAGGTGGCAACGTTAGGTTTTTACAGCTCTTGCGGGGAGGTGTTGATGTCCTCCTACATATACAGCGCTAGGTGTTCACAAACAGTCACCAATCTGGTACTGGCCAGGATCAACGTTGCTTAACTTAAGTTATTGCAAGAATATTACATGTAGCAGTGTAGCACTACCAACATTCGGTCATGTTGAGTACATTAAATAAACATTGTTAATATTCTTCTTTTTTGTTCTTCATTTCAGCCATGCATCCCCTTCCAGCAAATTACAATTTAATTGTCCATGTAACTCTATTGTCAACAGTGCCATATTAGGATTTCAGCACATATCAAGGCAGTCGACAGCTATGACAAGGCAGAGCGTACCATAATATGTCAGTTTATTATCTACATTGTAATAACCATTCTCATCGCTTCTAACAAGGAAAAAGGAAAGAAAAAAAAAAGACATTTTGTTGGAAACCGACGTTAAATACGATCTCACATTAAACAGTGCACAAGCATGGATAGTTTTAGTCTTTTAGTTTCCCCTTCCCCCGCTTCTCTCACCATCTTTTATTTTCCATTTCCATAATGATTTTCTGGCATGCAAGCATATGCCACTTACAGTGAATAAGTTATCAAAGATCAGTATGAGATTTTAATGGCTAATTGAGTTGCCATATTTCCTAACAAGCATAAGCCGATCAGGAGACGACTGGGGTGGGGTGAGGGTAAAGGCAACTGATTTATATTCTTGACCTTTGAATGCCATCCATCTATCTTCTATAAGCACATTAATTTCTGATAACACGTTTATCTCAGCAAAATTTTGCGATGGCTAAATATAAAATATATTTACGAGTTCAAAAGAAAGGTGAATACTTTAAAAACGAAAAAAAAAAGATTTTTCATTTTTTTTTTTCATTTTTAAAGCTTTCAGAAATTCCTGTAACTTCTTATTGATCCAACAAAGAAAATATATTTTAGAATTTTTCGCTAAGAATAATTTGGATTGCATTCTTAATATTACCCATAAGTCTCCTCAACATTACAATAATTTTTTTCCCTATTCTATAATGATTGTAACTCACTTGGAGCAGCAGTTAGCAGTGACCTGTGGCGCAACGGATATATGTTAAGTAATAATCAACTGTAAATTGAATGTTCGCTCCTCAGGACAAGCGATACTAAGTATACAATTACAAATTACTTAAGATTTCTACGCAGCCATTGCTGAGAGAATGAGAGCAAACAACTCCGAGGATTAAATAAAAGTTTGTGTTAAAAATGATGTACAGATTCCCGAGTTCAACAAGATGCTCTTGAAGAATGTGAAATACATGGGAAAAATATTACAGAAATGCACCAAAAAAATCACTTGAAACTCTTGATCGATCTTTGTAAGATTTGTGTGGCAATGTCAGACCATTTGGGAATGCAATAATATTGCTTGCAGGACATTTTTTTTTTTACATAGGCATCACCACTTATCAAGGCCAAGAGGCCACTCGAGGACAAGGGTTAAAGAGTGTACAGTAGAAATTGGACAATAAAGTAATTGTTAGTAATAGAAATTCGGTAAATTTGTTAACTTATATGGAACGGTTCATCAAAATCTTGTTTACGTTAGACTTGAAGACTTTTTGGGGGATTCATTTTTTAGGGCTAAATTGTTTTCTTTAGACCTGCAAGAAAAACGTTTTATTGCCATTTTCTCGTATTAATTGCGAGAATGTAATAAAACAATTGATTACTCCACCACAAGTAGTTATAAGTCAATAAACCTCACCTTGGACCCAGCGTGTAACAATCCATCAGGCTAGAAGCGATATTGTCCCAAGGGTTTCCACTAGTGTTGTTAACCTGATGAACTGTCTATTTTGAAAAAAAACGCCGGGTAAAAAAAGTTCGGTAGTTCTTCCATATTATGGAAAAACAGTTTGAGTGCTATTATTTTGCTGCACGTAATATCTTTGAGTGACATTGACTCTCGGTAAATAATGTTCCAATACTGGGAAAAATAGAGTTGCGACTGGTACCTGTTGTGGTGTAGCTCCGTAGCTGAAGTTTTTGTATCCGGTGAAAAATCGTCTGCAGTTGCATAGACATTTATGACTGGGTCGGTTGGCAAGGGTGTCATCAATTTAGGACTAGCGATAGAGTACCCTGCCTGATTGTGGTTTCTTGATTTGTGGTCAGGCGCTCTTCTCGTTAGGAGAGAGCTACAGCAGTATAGTTCAATCTACAATAGTATCGGTTTGTTTGCGCCTTCTGTTTGGGTTTTTGTGGTCTTGAACAAGAAAAGTTTCCTTTAAATTTGTTTTTCAATGCATGGGCATCTGTGTACTTTTTATTTTCGTTTTGTAAAAATTATTGATTGACTGGTTCCATAATTTAAATTCATGGATCCTGTCCGACCCGAGTAAGTTAATGATATTCCTTCATGCATAAGCTTTACATTTTTTTTGTCTTTCCCAATAATGTGACGTTCGCTAAAAATTCACCTTCGAAATTAATTTGTGTATCGTTAATGGCCTTTGCGGTTTTGCGTGTTCTCAGCATTGTGGGTTTATTCAATTTCTTTCAGGTATTTAAATCTACTACCGAAAGGTGTGAACCTGAATCAAGTTGCATTTTTATTTCGTTATCATGAATTTCTATAGTCACATATTTTTGCAATTCTTCTTCATTATTTTCACGGTCCGCCAAAGACACTAAATTGTTGTTGATGTTATTATTGTTGTTCAATTTGCAGTTTTAATAATTCTTCCAATGTACTTTGTAAGGCGTCGATTTTTGTATGATGAATAAAATACTGAATTTACGGAAATTAGCAAATTAACCAGGTTTTAGCATTTTTAGAACAACTGGGGGAAAGAGAACAGTAATTTGTTTCCTTCAATAACTTTGCAAATGAACGTTTACCATCGTTTTAGACTCCAAGTGAATGTCTTTTCCCATAGAAGAATAACAAATATATATGTTGCGAGAAATA
Organism: Euprymna scolopes; assembly: GCF_053919585.1. Taxonomy (NCBI): domain Eukaryota; kingdom Metazoa; phylum Mollusca; class Cephalopoda; order Sepiida; family Sepiolidae; genus Euprymna; species Euprymna scolopes. Next base: position 16,150,864 of record NC_136483.1, on the reverse strand, counting down.
TTCAATATTCCTTCAAAGCAAATGTCTTTTCATAGCACAAACATTTTTTTTTTTTACACAGTGATCACCACTTATCAAGGCCCGGAAGCAACTCAGGGATAAGGGTTATTGAAAGTACATTACGTTAGTGTGGAGATTTGACAAAGTGTTTACTTAAGGGGGCGGTCCATTAGGAATTTGTTAACGTTGGACTTGAACACATCCAAGTTGTAGTCCGGTGGGAAGCAGGCAGACAGAACAGAGTTCCACGGGCGTGCAGTTCTAAGAAAGAAGCTTTGTTCATGGAATCCGTGTTTTGATTTAGGCACAGATATAGAGTGGGGGAAATTTTTCACAGTGGATTCAGCTAGACGGGTGTTTTTTGTGAAAGACTGGCGAGGGGGGGACCAGAGATTGGAGTTCAGACGAGCACCTGCCATGAAAATAACGATAAAACAAGGATAGGCTCGCAACGTCTCTTCTGTGGGAGAGAGGTTGCAGGGTAGAGAAAAGGGCATCCCCCACTAAGCCACGAAGTCTATTTTGTACTCTGTCAAGGCAGGATAGGCTGTTTTTAGCAGCTCTTGCCCAAATATGGCAACAGTATTCCATCCTTGGACGTACTTGGCTTTTATATAGATAGAGAATTGCATCAGTAGTGAGATATCTTCTGGAGCGGTAGAAGGATCCCACCATCTTTCCAGCGACCTTGGCAACAGACTTGATGTACGTGTCCCATTTCAGATCAGGAGTAAAGGTCAAACCCAGAAGCTTGTCAAAACACGGGACCTCACCCAGACGAGAGCCATCCATCACAATTGATGCCAGATGGGGATCAGAGTGTTGATGATGTAAGGATAGGAGTTTGGTTTTGGATGCATTAAAGGTAACAAGCCACATCTTCCCCACTGAACCACGCGCTCGAGATCAGAGGAGAAAGAATCAGAGAGAACTTTGTCATTTACAGCCTTTGATGTGTTGCCGTAGATGGTCGTGTCATCAGCATAGATGTCAACGAATGAGTTAAGTATGTGCTTAGGGAGGTCATTGATGTATATCAGGAAGAGAGCTTGGCCCAGGATTGACCCCTGAGGGACTCCAGCATTTATATGGCAGGCCTCCGATTTTTGTCCATCTACCACTACTCTTATGAGCCTATCGGAGAGAAATGATTTAATGATTGAGAAAACATTTCCAGTTATACCGTAGCTGGAAATCTTGTGAAGTAGACCCTTATGCCATACCTTGTCGAAGGCCTTTGATATGTCAAGAGCAATTGCCCTAGAAAGGAAGCCTTTGTCAAGAGATTCACTAATCCTATGAGATATAACCGTTAGCACATCTGCGGTAGATCTTGCAGAGCGGAAACCATATTGTGTATCGCTAAGAAGGTTATTCCTGCTGAGGTGGTTGACTATTTCTCTATTTAATATGGATTCCAGCAACTTACTAATAATACACAGGAGACTTATTGGTCTGTACTGAGAGGGAGATGACTTATCACCTGAATTCTTAAATACAGGGCAAACTGATGAGGTCTTCCAGGGAGTCGGACAGCACTTCTCCTTAAGGCAGCGCTTAAATAGTTTCATAAGTATGGGAGCGAGTTCTGATTGAAGCTTTTTTAACACTATAATTGGGATGCCATCAGGGCCAGTTGCTTTACTGAAATCTAGGTTCTTGATTAGCTTTGGCGACCTCATGCACGGATATTTGTATGTTACCTAGCTTGTTCTGTGTTATAGGAGGAAATATGGGGAGTTGATGGCCTTCGTCGCATAGGGTAGAATTAGCTGCAAAGTTCTTGGCAAATAGTTTGGCCTTGTCTGACGCTGATGAGATGACCTCTGGTGCATTGATAATGGTTGGGATAGAACGCACACTTCTGTTCAGGATCCTATTTGTTATTTGCCAAAACTGGTAGGAACCAAGCTGCTTATCAGCTACCTTGGATTTAACAGACTGGGCATATAGCTCTCTTGCATTTTTTATTACTCTTTTACAGTGGTTGCTGGTAGTCCTGAAAGCAGCTTTAGTCTCAGTGCATCTATTACGTTGGTAGCTATGGAAAAAGTTATTTCTGTGCGCGATAGCAGCAGCACATTCTGGGTAGAACCATGGCTGGCTGTTAGGTTTTCGTTGGAATTTTTTAGATGGTATGAATTGGTCTATGCCTACAATTAACCATTCGGTTAGATCTGATACTATAGAGGACACTTCCTTTTTAAACATCGTTTTTATCTTAACTGATACGACGGAGTGGTCGGAGGATCCTAGAGGAGAATGAACGGAACATGAACATAGCTCAGGGGAAGTTGAGAGAAAAAGGTCTAGAAGGCTTGCATATTGACCGAGTGTATCGGGCACACAGGTGGGTTCGTGAACAATCTGAGTGAGGTCATAAATAATGGCAAAATCATGACAAAACCTCCCTTTCATCGTCTGTCTTATTTGAATGAGTCAGCCATTCCACGTTATGGACGTTGAAGTCACCACAGATGTGGATGTTAGCCGAGGGATGTGCAGACAGTATGTGGTCTATTTTCTCAGATATGCTCTTAAAGATAGTAACTCTGCTGTTGTGGGTCCGATAGAGGGCAAATATAAATGCAGTGGTATTAGCAAGTGCAACCCTGAAGAACATATAGGGTAAATTAGGATCTTCTCTAGAGATATCCCTGCCATATGAGAAGCCATCCTTAATGTAGGCACATATTCCATGCCCATGGCGATCTTGGGGGTCAAATTTAGTTGTTAAATTAGAGTATCCGTTAATTATGAACTCATCTAGGGAAGTGGTCGTCCCTATTCCAGTTTCACTTAGAAATAATATGTCCGGTTTCGTCTCCTGTAATTGGGTTTCAACCTCTGGAAGGTTGGAACATAGACCCCTGATGTTGGAGAAGGAGACCTGGTAGTAGGGGTCTACGTTGGAAGATGGGGTTCTAGGTTTAATCGAGTTTTTATTCTGGAGATATTTCATGTTGACTGAAGGGAAAAAATCCGAAAGCTGTATGTACTTTTTTTTTAGTAAGCCCCCCCCCCAAAAAAAAAAAATTTGCTGACACATTTATTTAAGGATGCGAGAAAAAAAAACATAAATAATTTGTATTACTCTTTCTTTTGTATTTATGGGTTCACCAAGATGTCATGACAGTGTCAAGCAAAGAGAAGAGAAAAAATATGGAAATATTCTTACTTTCCACGTGTTTGCAATTCAAACTTACTTGGTTTTCGCGATTTGCTATTTTTCTCCTTTCAGCAGTGTTTTCTGAACACTTGCTTGGTTTAATTCAACTTTTTGTCGTGAGTTCTTTTGAATGCTGAGGGTATTTTAAATGTGAATGACCTCTGTCAGTTCGAAATCATCGCCACTGTTATAGCTCTGTTAAGGGTTACAAAGAACAACAGAACGCCAAAATAAAGTAATAACGTATTGCAAAACATACAATAGGTGGGTTGTTCATCATTGCCAACAAACGACCTAGGTTGGTTCACCGGATATCGACTGACACTTTACGGCTTCGTTTTCTGGTATTCATTAAGATTAGAATAGTCTATTAGTAGGTAACATAAGTCCGTTCTGCCACAACAATAACATAAAACACAAAAAGGGTAATTACCACAGCGAGAAACACTGAAAAAATGAACAAGACAGAAAACAGAGAGGCAAGGAATAAGTTGGGAAAAGAAAAATGGGAATAGAATTGGGTACACGGAGGATTCAAACGGAGATGACAAAAGATGACTCACAAAAACACTTGGACATGGCTACGAAAAATCACCCAAACAGAGAAACTGAATTCCTAATAACAGCTGCACAAGACAACACGATTAGAACCAATCACATCAAAGCAAAAATTGGCAAAAACACGAGTAAACAGCAAATGTAGACTCTGTGGACAAAAAGACGAAATGATAAACCACATAATAAGTGAATGCAGCAAACTAGCCCCCAAAAATACAAGAATGGACGCGATCAAGTGGGAAAGGCACTATACTGGAAATTATGCAAACAGCTACATCTTAAACACCCAGACAAATGGAGCAAGAAAAAAACATCAGCAGTAATTGAAAACAGAAGTCACAAAATCCTAGAGGATATGGACGTACAAACAAATAAATTCGTCCAAACAAGAAAACCAGATATTATAATAGTTAACAAGAAGGAAAAGTCTTGACAAATAATAGATTTCGCCATCCAGCAAACCACAGGGGAAATATCAAGGAGACAGAAAAGTAGTGCAAATATATAAAACTGGCTAAAGAACTGAAATGGATATGGAGATGATGAAAGTCAAGATACCACGAATAAAAGTAATACTAGCAACAATTCTGAATCAGAGAAATGGTTGAGATGATACAACTGATAACAATAATGAAAACGGCTGAAATATTAAGGAAAACTCTTTAATGCGGAAACTAATCCCCATGAGTTACAAGCATTAATCAGATATATAGAAACTGTAACAGAAGTAAAACAAAACCATAAAGAAACACTCCATGGAATTAAGAAAACCAAAATCGTATAATTGTAAGTTAACACCCCCCTCCCACTTCTAAAAAACAACTGGCACCACACTAAATAGTCATGAAGGCTTAAGAAGGATGGAAAGATGAGAGAAAGCACTAACCAGACCTCTATTGGATGAGAGCTAAGAGATTTAGGACCTTGAGGTTTTTTGTTACTCAAATTCCAGTGAAGACTAATGGTCATTGCAAATGAAAAACCAATGATAAATGGCCCTTGTGATAACGCAAATTCATTTGCAAATGTTATCAAAATAGATGGAGAGTACTGGAAATCTAGGGAGACTCGTCACTTTTGAGTTTTTCTTAGAAAATTTTTTTTTTTTTTGTCTCCAAAATATTATACGCTCATCTTTCGTCATCAAATGATATCTCTTTCTTTAGATAATCAAAACGTAGGGCATTCACTTAGGGTTAATACAAACGTTTATTTACAAAAGGGATACAAGGCGAGAGTCTCTCTCTCGTTGTTTTGGAACTCTCTTATTCCCGGAGGAGTACATCTACATTGTCTGTATATTATTGTATGGGGGGGGGGCGTGCTAAGTCATTCCATTATAACACATTCTTCCAAGCTAAATTCTTCCTTAGAATTTGACTTTATCATTTAGTTCTTTTGAGCTTGAACCAAAGCGTTCAGCCCTTTTCCTTTTTCTTTCAATTCTCCTTACAGTTTACATTTGTGAATTCTTCGATTTTGGAGAGTGACTAGTTTTTGTAGTTACTGATACTTCCCTTGATAATTCCTTTTTGTTTGGAGATTCTATTTGGAAAGTGTCGTACAACACTTCCATTGGAAGCTCTCGGTTTTCGACCGTTTCCATGTATCTTGGTCTCAATTGGTTTATATGTCTTTTATGGGGAAAATGTGCGTCCTTTTATGATATAGACCATTCCTCCGATTCTTTTTGAGACTATTCCATCTTCCCAAAAACTCTTTCCTGTCGGATAGATTGCATTATTTTTAATATTTTTTTTCTCTTTTATCTCGGAATTCATCGAGCGAACATTCTTTAGATAATCATAACACAGGACATTCACTTAAGGTTAATACAAAGGATTATTTGCAAAAGGGAATACAAGGCGAGAATCTGTCTCTCTCGGTGTCTTGGAACTCTCTGATTCCCGGAGGAGTATATCTACATTGTTTGTATACTATTGTACGGAGGGGGGGGGGCTAGATCATTCCGTTTAACAATATTAAAAATTAAAATATATATATATATATATATTGTGTGTGTGTGTGTGTGTGTGTGTGTGTGTGTGTGTGTGAGAGAGAGAGAGAGAGAAAGAGAGAGAGAGAGTAATGGTATACTGCTTTGGGATTCCTCCCCTGGCATTTGACATGCAAACCCATTGAGAGTCTAAATTGAATATTTCTCACAAGGATCGTTAGTTGTTGCAATACAAACATTTCAGATCAACTATTGAAATAGATGAAATGGTTTTGACAGATGTGATCAACAGCGATGTGTAATAAATTTTCTTTCAAAAAAAAAAAAAAATGAATAAAAAAAAATCAATGTGAAAATACAAATATTGGATAAATGTGAAAGGGAAGAAGAAACTTCCTGGAATTTCTCCAAATATTTTCTCTTTAAAAGAAATCTATTGGTGCGCTTGTTTTTATTTCATTCTGTTCCTGTTATGAGTCAAATTGATTTATTATAAGATGACTTTGAATATTTATGGAAATTCAAGCATTCGTATCGAGTAAGTAATGAAAATATAAGGAAACGAGTGGTAAGTGATACGGAGTTAAAAAGTATTAAAGAGAAAAAGAGGAGGAGTAGGAGAAGATGGCAAAGATTGAAAGCAAAATTAAAAGGATGAGGAAGGAAATATCGGAGAAGGAGCACTTGTTCGGATGATTCTTCTCTACGACTGCAAAACGTCGCCGATGAAATCTGTGAATCTCAAAATACTGCTTCTGCTAAATTCTGCAGGTTTACTGGCACCATTTCTTTGTTATTATTGCATTTTCACCCCAAACAAGGCACAGTGCCACTTTGATGTAGGGGGCTACTATTTGGGACATAATTGGCAAGAGTTCTATATAGGTAGTTAAGCAGCAAGATGTCTGTTTGCATTACACTTGAACTTCTGCATGTCAGTACAGTCAGAGAAGCAGGAACCCAGAAGGGAATTCCAAAGTCTAGCAGTTCTAGGAAAGAAACTATTAGAGTAGAAAGCTTTTTTACATCTAGGGATTTCTACTGTGTAGGGGTGGGATTTTGCTGCTTGTCATGTTTGTCAGGCATATTTATGTCGAGGGGGTACAAGGGTTTGTAATTCGTTTGAGCACCTGCTATTAAAATACTAGTAAAACAGGCAGAGAGATGCAACATTTCGTCGATGAGACAGCAGTTGGAGCCTCGCTGACAGTGAGGGACTTATTAGGTTGGCGATTTTCTGTTGAACTCTGTCTAAGAGTGAGAGACTACTGGTGGATACACCAGCCCAAATATGGTAACAATACTTCATACATGGGCGAATGCTGACCTTGTATAGTCTCAGGCGTAAGTAACTTTCTGTTTCCAATACCCAAATCGGGATGAGATCTCCGATCATCCTCTCAACCAATCTTTTTTGAAGAGACTTTATTAGTTCAGCTACACTGTGTGCCGCAACCCAGGAGAGTTCATCCACAAAACAATAGCTCCAGAATCATTCCAAGATTGATGAAGGCGCCCAAGAGACCAGCTAAAGACATGGCTACAGACCATCAAAGCTGGCATCGAACCTATCTCCAGTCTGCAGGTCTATTATGTTTGCTGCTGGTCTTGAGACTGGCTGCCCATCAATATTTTGGTTGCTGCGGCCCATCATGTGTGGTTTACATTCATCCTGGAAACACTATGTGTTGTACGGTAGGAGCCAGCTCAAAGAAAAGTCAAGGAGTACGATCGTGCTAGGTCTTGGGACCTTTCTTAAACTTTGATATGGCATCTCCCCTATTTTATGTCAATTTCAAAATTTCCTAACATGGAGCCAACAATCCCTCCAATTGATCTTTTCAATAAATTAGAAATTTTTGCCGTTCACATGAAGTGTTTTGGTGGCTTGCAAGTCGATCAAAACTTTATTCTCTATGAGCTAAAGAAATTAAGAAAACCTTCCCTGCATCGAAAAGTTTGTTGAGGTCCTCTCTCTCTCTCTCTCTCTCTCTCTCTCTCTCTCTCTCTTGGATAAAACTATGAAATTAACGAAATAAAGAAAAATAATTTTTCTGCTTTTTTTGAGGCAAGGATTGAGAATTCGTATTATTTAAATTCTTTGGATTACTGTTCTCCTCTTGAGTGTTATTTTCACAACGTTTCTACCGGTGTAAGCTCCGATCTTCTTCAGGTGTATCTTGTTGAATTCGGGAATCCTTCTGTTAAACTCGGGAATCTGCACAGAATTTTGAGAACATGTTGCCTCCGTTAATTAAATAAAGGGCTTCATTCAAAATTCCGTGCAGATATCCCGAGTTCGACAGAAAGAGTCCCAAGTTCCAAAAAAGTTCCATGTGAAGAAAGTCGAAGGTTACATAGACCGAAACATTGTGCAGATAACACTCATGGTGAGAACAATAGTCTGAAGAATCCTAATAATATGAAAGAATAAGGAGTTTCCAACTTCATGGAAGTTCATGGCACTTTCTCTGCTGATTATTATTGTTGGTAATTAAAAAAACAAAAGTCTTATGATGGAAAGAAAAATAATTGTTGCTGAAACTTTCAACCCTGTTGGCTTTTCTGCATAGTTTGCACTACAACACAGAAGTTAGTAGAAACCGAAAGATGAAAAAACAAAAAGGAATATGGGAGGAAGTAACAGAGTTGAAAACAAGAATGAAAATAGGAGTAAAAAAATGAATTGGTGAATGTGAAATAACGTTAGAATGCATGTTTCACAAAACGTCCAGATTAAAACCGTATTTACCAAACCAGAAATGAATAATGAACTCGTTAGCTTTTGTCATTTAAAAATATATACTGAAATTGTGGTGTTGAATTGATAATAATCAGAAATCGCTTTCAAAAGAATCGAATAACAAAACTTGCAAAACATGCATATGTCCGTCCGCGTTTCTTTTATATGTGCATATTTTCCAGAGATAAAAGAAAAATTGCAGCTCTCGTATCTGACAAACATCAAGATGAATGTCTTTTTTCTGAAAAACAACGTAATCACGATTATCTAAAAACAAAACAAAAAAATAATAATAATTTATCCAAATCTTAGCATGTAAATTTAGCAGAAATGATCGCTCAACAGTTTTGAAAAATCTCACAAATAGAAACATTCTTGCATTATGAAGAGAGGGGTGGGGGAGAATGTGATTATTTCTGATTGTAACGTCACATGAGAATTGAAAGAAATGCCCTCTTTTAACCAATCAGCATTGACGATGGTTGTAAGAAGTATGAATACTTCAATATTTTCTAACCCATCTTTCACAATGGTCAGTATATACAGGGTGACTTTTTTAGAGGTGACAAACTTTAAATCAACAACTCTATTTCCTTTAATTGCAGATTTGGCAACTATCGGTTATTTTGAGTGTCATCATGAAAAGAGCAGCGTTTGCAAATTGCAAATGATACGATCAATTTACTGAGAGAAACATTTGATGAGCAAATGATTTCACAAAATCAACATGTCAAATGGCCACCCCGTTCATACGATTTACCCCATTAGATTATCTACTAAAAGGATATCTAAAGTCACATGTCTACGCTGATAAACTAGACACAATAGACCACTTGGAAGACAAAATTCAATGCGTTATTGTTGAAATACAGCCTAATTTAATGCGTAGATGTGAAAATTGGACCTCGAGATTACGCCATACACATGCGAGCTGAAATGCCTGAAATTTTATTAAAATTATAAATGCCAAAAATTAATCTTTGGAATAAACCAAATATTTGTATAACAAAAATAATTTTTTGTGATTTATTTTAATTTAAAAAACACCCATTACATTATTTATATGTTTGATAATGAAATTATATAAAATTATGATAATAATCTTTTTTTAGACTATAACATTGATTTTGCATTGATTATTACTGAAAGTTTTGAGGCTTCAAACTGGTTGGGTTTTCTTATGTAGTTTGCACTGCACAGAAGTTAGAAGAAAGCAAAATGGATGCTCTGGATAATTTCGTACTTATTTCTTCCGTTTTCTTTTCTTTGTATGTTTTGTACTCGTCTTCAATTTAACCACTCAGTATTTTGATCTCCTCGCACTCTTTCTTTTTCAGGATTTATTAATTTTATGAATCTACTATATAATATAGAAAAAATATATATTTAAGTGAGAAAAATCCCTTAAAATATAACATCATTTAACAGTCAAATATATTAAACACATCACGAGAAAGAGAGATTGAAATTGACTGCAAAATAAAACTCTTGCTTTTTAAAATCTAGTTTTTCTAGAAGATTCAACAAAACAAAGCATTCATTTTATATAAAGTAGGTGCAAAAATTTTTCAAATAAGTTTTAAAAAAATGTCTACAAAACGTTATTGGTGATGGATAATGTACCATCCATAACATTGAACTGATTTGAAATCATGATTAAGGTTTTCAACTCTGTTCAAGCATCTCCAATTGTTTTCCTTCCTCTGCCGTTTATTCAGCTCGAAAAACAGTGTTTACCGATGTATTGGAAAATTCAAGATGGCGTCTGACTCCCTCTTTAACACGGTAAGTTTGGGAAAAGGTGTTATAAATAAAAAACTGGATAAAATACTGTTAAAAACTTGCTCAATATATGTTACCGTGACATAGCTTGACATATATTCGGCGGGTTTTTAATAATATTTTTTCTAGTTTTTTTTATTTATAACACCTTTTCCCATACTTACCGTGTTAAAGAGGGAGTGAGGCGCCATCTTGAATTTTCCAATACATCGGTAAACACTGTATGTTTTTCGAGCTGAATAAACATGTTACATTGAATAAAAACACGAAAAATATATCCAGTTTGGTAGAAAAGTAACTTATCTTGCCTTTGATAACATTTATTTGTCATATATTTGTTTTTTGACAACTTTTTCGAATCTATGTGTACAGTAATACAAACCCGAAATGAACTATAAGACCACGAGTGAACGCGCGTTTTTTTTTTTTTTAGTTTAGTTTCATATATATATATATATATATATATATATATATATATATAAAAATAAGTATTTTTTAATTTTCTCTTTCTAGCTTTAAAAAAAAGTTTAAACATTTTATCAGCCGGCATAATTTATTTTTAAATATTGAAAAATTTCAGAAAAATTAATTTTTACTAGATTTTTAAAACATGTGTGTCAACAGCTTAAAAAAATCGTCTCTTCAAATGAACGTGTTTTAAAGAGTCGATGTTGTCTCGCATTGTCATTAGTTTTGTATGCTGTAAAAAATTTTTTTTTAATATTAGCAATTTATTTGAAGCTTCTTCTTTTGAATGGTAAAAAACTTAGGATGATAATATTGAATTAAATTATAGTTACATCGTGTTAAATACAGGGGGAGAGCACGTTAAAACTTACTTTGCTGAATGGAGATATCCACGAGTGACTACCGGTGATTACTGGTGTCAAGCAACTAAGGGACTATCCGTGATGACGTCAGCAGATTAAATTATTTTTGCCCACCGGCCATCTTATCTTTTAAGACGGTCTTGTACACAAGACCACAGTAACAAATTATTTGGAGAAATATGGAATTTTAATGGACAGCTATAAACTATGCTTCTTGCATCTCTTGGAGATTAGAACCACTACATTAAGTAGTTACGCCGATTGGATGGACCTGTTCCTCGTGTTCATAAATGAGAAAGTATGTATTACATTTTCTAGATCTGGCTTGTTCATAAAAACATAAATTTAATGCTTTTATAATCGAACTTCAAGAAATTTAAAGTTTTAAGGTGGACTCTTGAAACTGTCGTTCCCTGTGAAGCAATCCTTTAATTTAAACCCAAGGGTTTTTTGTTCACCGAACTCTTACACTTTCCCAGCTTATTCTACATCTATTTTTTTATCTGTGTTTGTATATATGGATATATGTATGTATATGCGTATATATATGTGTGTGTGTGTGTGTGTGTATATGTATATATATATATATATATATATATATATATATATATATATATATATATATATATATATATATATTCTTTTATTTTACTTTATTTTTTACGGGACACTTACTCCTCACTCCTCAACCCCATTTCCTGCTACTCTGACCCCCCCTCCCGCACTTGTCTGTATCCCTTTCTTTTACGCACCCCTAATAATTATTATTAGCAGTATTTTCATTATTACTATTATTAGTAGTAGTGGTGGTAGTGATAGTAGTATTGTTACCACTATCTTTATTATTATCATTATTATTACTGTCTTGTTTTACCGCTATTATTATTATTATTATTATTATTATTATTATTATTTTTATTATTATTATTATTATTTTAATTATTATCATTATTATTATTATAATCATCATTATAATTGCTGTTATTATTATTATCCCCATCATTATCCCCTTCATTGCTACCATAACCGCTACCATTATCTTCATTTTCACTGTTATTAACATTAACTTTGAATTTACTTCTATCACAACTATTGATAATATTGTCTTTAATGTTTATTTTTAATGCTTACCTTTAATTTTGTCTTTACTTCATCTTTATTTTTATCTTCAATTTTACTTCTATTTTATTTTCAGCTTTATTATTACTACTATTATTATAATTTTCATTACTATTATCTTTCGTACTATTATAATTACCCTACTATTATTTGGTATATTTTTACCACTCTCATAAGTAGTAATGGTTTCCTTACTCCTCCACTTTGCCATCTATATGTATACTTAACCTTTTGCATCAAGTTAAACGCACTCATAGTCATTGCCATCCTAATCTCCGACCGCCCCCTTATAATCATACTGCCTATATCATAACAGAAGAAACCTATAAATATATTTTCGCATATTACCTTTCAATTTTACAACCTTGCATGCCCCCCCCCCCACCTCAAATTATAAGCGATTTTATAGTCGCCATTTGCCGTTTAGGTGGCACCAATCAAAATTACCACTCCATAGAAAATAGACACCCCACAAACCGTTAAAATAAATTACCATGCAGCAACAATACACCCCCAATTTTACCCTAATGCATATACCCCTTAATCTCAACATTATGTTAAAGACCATATACAATCTTATATATCATACTATATATATGACAAGCTTCTCCTTTATTTATTTATAATTCAATAAAGCTTCCCCCAACATTCTATAATTCCTCTTAATCTTTTTCATCCCTAATAAACCTTACGCTAGACGCCACATCTTCCCCATGCTACCTAGCACCTTCTCTACTCTTCTGATGAGAAGCATTAGGCTTCGAAAGGCCCTGGCATAAAAAGTTCCTTCTGTCTCCAAAATTTTGCCTCTACTTCATTATTCAATAAATGATCCATTCTATACCTACCAATATATAGTTTGTGACTTCATTTCGTACTCTTGTTGTCCTGTTATTTGTTTTTGCGATACGTTTAGAATGAATTCAATTATGTACGAAAGAGGGCATTTTTACCTAAATGCGAGTTGGAAATAATTTTCCCTTTAACACGCGTCAGTGGATAATTATATTTTCAAAACAATATATATATATGTGTGTGTGTGTAATAATAATAATATAATGATTAATAAAATAGAGACGATTTTTCCCATCTAGAATAAAACATTAGAGCAATGTCCATGTCCTGGCATTGCTTTGTGGAAATATTTAATTTAAAAATATACGTATTAGAGTATCAATACTGGAAAAAAAATAATAAAAAACGCATTTCACATTAATTTAGGTTATTAAAATATGATTCGTTAAATAAGTAATTATTGTTTTAAGTCAAAGAAAGTGTGTTTTCTCTACGTTTTAGGTAACTGGACTTCAGCACTTGCTTGCTTTACCTACTATGTGTGACTTCATTTTTCAGTTAACAGGTCTTACCTCTCGATCATGGTGGTTACTCCAACCACCCCCTTTAATAGTTTAAATAGGGACTAACATGATGAAATCCTATTTCAATCAACTGAATTACTTATAATGAAATGGGTTTCACCATCAAGAAATACAAATTACCAAATATCAATTCTCATTAAAAATATGGCACAAAATTCCATTCTCATAACCTTCATAATAATAAAAACTTCTGCACAAAAAAAAAGAAAAGAAATAAATGTGACCCAAAAATATTTTTGTAGCTTTTCTTGGTTAGTGAAAGAGAAATATTTCTAGACGAGTGCAGAAATTCTAATTTCCACCCATGGAATTCCCATAAAGAAAACACTCCCTCGTCTGACATTTCTCTAATCGGTATTGTTATGTTCTGTTAAGAGAGATTTTAAAAAGTGAGCTATTGCAAGTTGAAACAGAAGATTTAATTTAATTTAAATCATAAAATTCTCACCAAAGAAAATATAAAGAAACAAGAATTTTTCTTTTTATATACACTTTCTTTTGTAAAAGTTTGTTTCACTCTTCCTTTATTTTATTTTTAGCATAATGGATAAAATATGTGATAAAAATTCAGTTATAAATTATACTCTTCTTGCGGTTGATGGTTTAATCTTTAGTGTGGACAACACTCAAAATACAATTGCAAATTACTTAGGATTTCTACCCAGTAATGGTTGACGGAACAAGAGGGTTCTGTTGAAAATTCTGTGCAAATTCCTAGGTTCAACAGAAAGATATAAAAAAAAAAAAGATACACCTGAGGAAGGTCGGAGATTACATCGATAGAAACGTAAAAATAAAACTCAAATGAGAACAGTAAGTCCGAATAATCTAAATAATACGAATTATCAATCCCCATCTCAAAAATTCAAAATTCAGAAAGATTAAAGATAAAAATGAATTACTGTGTTTTTTTGAAATTTCAAAGGAAGCATTTCAGCTTCCGAATACGAAGTTGTTTTTGGCTTTAAAATCCAAATTCAATATTCAAAGATTGAAAGTTTAGAAGCTCTTTTTTAGATTCAATAATTTCCTGAATTTAGATTCAAATAAAATTATTTTATGAAAATCTATTACAATTTCATAACAATTTGCTTCATGCAATAATTTATTGAACAAATGTATTAGGACTTGTGAAATGAAAGATAAATAAATCAAAAGAAAAATAGGAGAAACTGACGTGATAGTTTTCCAGCTCCCCCACATTCTCAAACATTGAATTTCTTTTTTAAAAAAGATCAGCGTTTCCGGTTGCATAAGAGTAACGTTCTATGTTTTTCTTTTCAAATTGTTGATGAATTTTGTAATTTCGACTTGATTAGAATGTTGCATATTTAGAATTGATTGATATCAATATATCCATTCATGTCTAAGTTAAACAAATCCATCTAGAAATGAATACTAAAGAAAAAAAAATGAGAAGTCGACATGATAGTTTCCTACCTCCACCCTTTCTTTCAAACATTGCATTTTATTCAAAACTGGCAGGACCCGTTAACCGGCGTTGCCCGGTGGAAACCTGCCGTCTTCTCTCGCAAAAAAGTAAACTATGGTTGTTGTTGGTGGTCACTGCCATCCCTGAACAATTGCGGACACTGGCGGCCAGGATCGAAATTAGTTTGGGGCTATAACCTACAAGTACTGTTTGAATCTAAGAAAAGCAATTAAGGAAATGCATAAATCAGTATTAATAATGGAAAGTAAAAACAGAAGTTTTAGATTCTCACTGTATATGAACTGTTTTGAGTGATCAAAATCAGTGGTAGCACCCCTTGCCGTTTTCTGTTTGTTATTCGTTTTCCTCTTCTTTTCAACTCTTCCACAAATAGTATTAAATTAAATTCCAGTTTTTTGTCGCCTTTTGTTAACCTGTAAAACAAAATAATTACAACTTTTTCATTTCACTTCTTTGAGTATTGTTATGTTAAGAACGGCGTTTGGAATAGACATGCCAAACTCCTCATATTAAGAACAGCTTTCGAAATAAACACCATCAACCTCTTCATCTTAAGAACGGTGTTCAGAATAGACACCCCCTTCCAACATGACCATGTGAAGAATGGCTGTCGGAGTAGACAATTGCCTTTTCGTTTTTTTTGGGGGGGGGGGAAGGGGGGAATAATTCCCCCAAATTTAACTGTGATAATCGTTGTCAGTATATTCACCCACAAATGTTAAAAAAAAATGGAGGTGCCAGTATCGGTAGGAAACAAATAGATTTGTTTATCACGCGTGTGTAAAAATCTGGCAGCCAGTGATCTCTAAAAGTACTTGTCTATGCAAAATTAGAAAGAGATTTTCTTAATCAGCGTAGTCGAAAACTTTAAAGAAAATTGTGGAAGTGGACCTAATGTAAAAATTACCCCCCCCCCCAAAAAAAAAGTTTTAAAAAATAGCAAAGGAAAACATTGTTTTTTACTAAATATGTACGACCAAAATTATTCCCGATTAATGTATGACTGACTGCTCCTACTGTTTGTCAAAAAGAAACAACGTGTAAAGTTGCTTGAATCAGCAGGAGCCAACATTTAGTCGTGCCGTATTTTAATCGTACATAAGGGCGCTTACTAGAATTATTATAAAAAGAAACAATAAAACGAATTTACCCAAGTTTCAGTCGAGGTTATTTTTAGCAAATATCTTTTTAGTTTCATGCCTAAACATATTTGCAAAAAAATTTTTTTGGATATTCACTCTTAAGCCAAAAAGTAAACAAAAATAGAAATACAACTATTTATATATATAGAAATTCTTAGACAAACATTTTTTTCTCAATCCAGTGTGCCACTTCTGGGAGAACTGGGTTTCCCCGCATCTAAAATAGACATTGTGTCTAACTTTGTCCTCTGCCAGTAAATAACTGTTGTTGTTGCTCTTCTTCTTCTTCTTCTTCTTCTTCTTATTATTATTATTATTATTATTATTATTATTATTATTATTGATGTTTGGCAAT